>NC_056733.1:1329333539-1329633539 GCF_019279795.1 Protopterus annectens
TTGCAGTCTTCTTTTAATTTAGATTGTTTTAAACAATTCTAAAATTCCAGATTTTGAAGATACTGCTTTAACCTGGGAGAATTTCATCTAGCAAGTTATAATGGAATATTCTACTTTTCATATTTAGTCATTTGTATTTAGTACTCTGAATGGTATGTGAGAGTTTAATTTCCTTTGCAGACCTATTTATTACATCAACATTATTCTAAAGTCATTGTAATTTATTTATCCTCAGAACATAACTGGATCATGTGAACTGCAGCAATGACCAGGTTAACTTGTATTATTCTTTTTTTTGCTTATTGCATAAATTATTAGCACTATATCCAATATAAAAAAAAATTCAAAAGCTCATGAAGACAGGTTTAGTTTAATTTCAAAAGTAATTTTGCATCTGATGAAAAAGCAGCAATGGTACAATAGAAGTGTGGGAACAGAATGGTTTACATTTTGTCTGATATTAGCCCTCCCTCTGCTGGTATGCTGTGGAAAAGCACTAACTTCCAATAGAATTTCAACCTCCTGCTTTCCTAGAAGTCAAAGTGGTTTATTAATCAATTTGGTTGGCCACATAGCAGGCCTTAGCCATAGGCCAACTAGGCTGCTGCCTAGGGCACTGCTCTAGCAGGTGCGCTTTTTCAGTTTTTTTTTTTTTTGTAGTAAAGAAATGGTTCCTTTAAAATGTGTTGAGTGAATATAGGAAAAATTGAAGAGCAAGAAAAACTGTGAGAAAAGGGAAATAAAAAGTAATCTAGATGGTGAAAGTAGACCATGATTGGAAGTAGGCAACTGCATGAAGCCTGCCTGACTGCTTAAAGCCTGCCTGATGCTCAGCACTTCCTCTTCTTCCACATTAGCCTCATTTTCCTCTTCTGTCACATTTCAATCCTTCACAGACTGCTAGGCTCTTCTAACTCCTTCTCTGCTTCTATACCATATCCTTAAGCTACTCCTCAGGCTGTATTGCTTCTATTCTTTTTAACTCTCTCACTGTCTTTGTGTGTGTATAACTACGTTTCTAGTTACTATTTTCCTAATTGAAACTAACATTCTATTTAATTATTTTTTTTTTGTCATGTACTATAGCAGTCAATGTCACACACTGCACTACCTACATACTATTTTTGGACACTACATCATCTATAGTGAGAGTGACTATTATTGTCCATGTTTTTAACTCTATAGAACTGTCTAGATGTGTAGTATATATTGTAACATCGTGTAACATAGTTTGTTCTTTCAACTTATTTTGTAGAGTATTTTAATGTGATTTGTACTGTATTGGATTTTACTGTATTCTTTATTGTACTGTATGTGGAGCTTTTCTCCCTGGGCCTCTGCTGAAAATGGGTTTGGTAGACCCAGTCAGACCACCCCAGTAAACAAATGTCAAATAAAAAAATAAATAAATAAATGATGAGGGCACCAGGTAGTGAGGGGAGGGCACTGTGTAGCCCTTTTGCCTAGGGCACCAGTTGACCAAAGGCTGGTCTTGGTTGGCTGGTTGCTAACTACATACGACCCACTGACCACAAGTGCCTCATTTTTTCAAGAGCCAACTGGGAGCTCTTGCTTTCTTAAGTAACTGGTAGAAATTCATATAGTATGTAAGCAGATACTAAAGGAATCAAGCACACAGTGAGTGGAGAGTAATCATAATTACTCCTAGTATGTAAGTAGATACTAAGGGAATCAAACACACAGTGAGTGGAGAGTAATCATAATTACTCCTAGTATGTAAGTAAATACTAAGAGAATCAAACACACAGTGAGTGGTGAGCAATCATAATTACTCCTAGTATGTAAGTAGATGCTAAGGGAATCAAGCATGGTATTAATAATTACTCCTAATATGTAAGTAAATACTAAGAAAATCAAACACACAGTGAGTGGAGAGTAATCATAATTACTCATACTATGTAAGTAGATACTAAGGGGAATCAAACACACAGTGAGTGGAGAGTAATCATAATTACTCCTAGTATGTAAGTAGATACTAAGGGAATCAAACACACAGTGAGTGGAGAGTAATCATAATTACTCCTAGTATGTAAGTAAATACTAAGAGAATCAAACACACAGTGAGTGGAGAGCAATCATAATTACTCCTAATATGTAAGTAGATGCTAAGGGAATCAAGCATGGTATTAATAATTACTCCTAATATGTAAGTAAATACTAAGAAAATCAAACACACAGTGAGTGGAGAGTAATCATAATTACTCCTACTATGTAAGTAGATACTAAGGGGAATCAAACACACAGTGAGTGGAGAGTAATCATAATTAATCCTAGTATGTAAGTAGATGTTAAGGGAATAAAACACAGTCAGTGGAGAGTAATCATAATTACTCCTAGTATGTACGTAGATGCTAAGGGAATCAAACACACAGTGAGCGAAGATTATTAATAATTACTCCTAGTATGTAAGTAAATATTAGAATCACACACATAGTAAGTGGAGAGTAATCATAATTACTCCTAGTATGTAAGTAGATACTAAGGGAGTCAAACATACAGTGAGAGGAAAGTAATCATAATTAATCCTAGTATGTAAATAAATACTAACAGAATCAAACACACAGTGAGTGGAGAGTAATCATAATTACTCCTCTATTCATACAGATGACAGTGCATCACTGAGTGTCAAGATGGTGAAGGCAGTGATAGAAGATGTCTGGCTAACTAAAATATTTTCCAAACGTGCATAAACATTTTAGTAAACACAGTCCTTTATATAAACACAGCACTAAAGCATATGTTCAGCATTTCATTTGGATGATAGCATTAACATGAGAAATATCCAAGACTTCATATCTCCTTAAAGGAAAACTCCATTCTGTCTCCCAGTTTAACTCAATCCTTAGGTTACTTGTGTCCCTACAATTTGATTCCAGTATTGCATAGGTTCCATAAACTTGCACTTACTTTATGAAACTTTCATTTCCTTGTCTTGGAATCAACCATACATTGCAGTAAAATTTGTCTCTAACTGTATGACATATCACACCTGACAGGCATTGCTGTCAGTCTTAGATGGGCAATTAGTCCTGCTGCTATAAAAAAGACAGAAAACTTTATTGCAGAGAGGAGGAGAACTTACACATTCATAGCTGCTTCCAATGTAGCCATGTCTTTCATAGCAAGACTAAGCAATTAGATCAGTCAGAGATTTAAAGGCAGTTGTCACCTTTTCTGACAAATTTACATAAGCGGCATCACAGTATTGAAATGCTAAGCTGTAAATGTTGGTTATTTATGCTACTTTATTTATTAAGATGACTTAAATATAGTATCAAAGATTTCTGTGATATCTAGAAAAAAGTCAGAAAATATTTTTTCTTGTAAATTATCAAAACATTTACCATTTTCAAGCATGCACACGTGCACACGTGCACGCACACACACACACACACACACACACACACACACACACACACACACACACACCGGACAGAACTGCCCAAATCAGGACTGCTGTACAAAAAGAGACAGGAGGCAACTCTATCAACTAGGTCCACTGATACTATTTATAAAAAAGGTCTTTTATGCTTTTTTTTGTGACATCCTTCCAGAAAGTGGTACGTATCTGGTACACAGATCCATGGTAAAAGACTCCCACTGACATTGAGGGGGTGATAGAGTTTGGCCTGATGGTTAAGGTCTTTACCTCAGAGACACAATGAGCAGAACTTGATTCTCATTAGTGGATAGGCTTGTAATAATCTGCAGATTGATAGCCTAGCATTTGTGTATGAGTCAGTCCTTAATCCACCGCAGTGTATGAGCATTTTGTAGTCGACATTGATGACAACCATGATATACTGCTGAATTTACTTTAACATACATTTGCTATGTGCTCTTGCAGTAAAAACATTAGGCAAAGGAAATCAGAAATACTTTATGTACAAAAGTAGCATGTCTAACTCTGTGTGTGTGTGTGTGTGTGTGTGTGTGTGTGTGCGTGCGTGCGTGCGTGTGTGTGTGTGTGTGTGTGTGTGTGTGTGTGTGTGTGTGTGTGCGTGTATATATGTTTTGACACACACACACACATATATATATATATATATATATATATATATATATATATCTGGGTCTACCTGAAAATGCCGAAATCGCAGATCGCCGACAACGAGAACACCGACACCGGAAGATCGACAATGGAGACGACCAACAGTTGAGAATCCCAATGCTGAGAACACCGACATGTTAAGGTAAGTGTGCGATAGGGAAAGATGTTAGGGCCGGGGTGTGGGTAAGGTAAGTGTGTGATAGTGATGGACGACAGGGTAGGATGCGAGTCAGGTAAGTGTGTGATAGTGATGGAGTTTAGGTTTGGGGGCGGGTTAAGTGATTTAATGTTAGGGTGCGGGTAAGGTAAGTGTGCAATAGTGATGAACTTGAGGGTTAGGGGTGGATTAAGTGAGTTATGGTTAGGGTGCAGGTAAGGTAAGTGTGCGATAGTGACGGACCTTAGGGTTAGGGTTAGGGTTTGGGTTAAGGTAAGTGCATAGATAGTTGTGTATGTAAGGTTTAGTGTAGGTTTGCAAGGTTTTTGGTGTGCTTGTGTTGTGTGTGTGTTTTTCTGGAAAGGTATTTGTTTGGTTGATTGTCAAGATTTTGGTTTGCCGGGCATGTGAAGTTTCGTGTTTTTGAACTTTTTTTTTTCGTTTTGTTCGTGTCGGTTATTTCGTTGTCGGTGTTTTGGCGTGTCGGTGTTATCAAGTAGACCCATATATATATATATATATATATATATATATATATATATATATATATATACATATATATAAATATATATATATATTTATATATAAAGTACAGGTGTGTAACACACATCTTACATGTATGTACAGAAACATGCAAGTGTGTGTGTGTATAATGGAGAAATAAATTATATGCTTCTTTGTATACTTCCTGTCCTTTAATTAAAAACAAATCAAAATGGAAATTGTGGGTAATTGTGTGTACACACACACACACACACACATATATATATATATATATATATATATATATATATATGTATATATATATATATATATATATACATATATATATAGGTTTACTATCAAAATTGTGCAAATTGGTTTTGCAAGTAAGTCATTACTCGAACCGAAATGTAGAAAATGTACACATCATTCCCTCACATCTCCAAACACGATAATGTTGTTATGTTGAATTCAACATTATCAACATTACCTGAATGCCCGGAGATGTACTACCAAAGTTTTGCAGGGGGCAAGATCCCCTACACCCACACACCCCCTGCTTAATTATATATTCTAACTCCAAGATCACACTACAGTGAGAAAAAGAGAACTTTTCCCAATCCCCACTGTAGTGTGAGCCAACTGAAGCAGTGACATGCAAAACAATGAGCACAAGCTACATGCTGACATTTCAAAGGCAATGGGATTTCCACTCACAGTTATGAACTTTTGCACCTTTACCCTCTACCTTATGACCAACGGTAAGGTGACTTTCAGATATTTGATAGTAAACCATAGTGTGCATACTACCACTTATCTTAGGCACTTCATCTCCATCACCTTCAGCTTCCTCAGCTGTTCTACCTTCTCTGGCCAGGTTTATGTACCATACAGCAGTACTTGTGACACACAGTTTTGTACACCTTACTTTTCAACTCCTTTGGCACTCTTCAGTCACACACTATGGATAAAACCCCTCTAACTCTAGTTTTGAACTCCTTATTCAGACTTCCCTTCTCCTACCATCCCTCCCAGATACTTGAAGTTAACATGTTATGCTATTTTCCCTTCTATCTCAGTTTTCAGCCTCTTTGATTCCTACTAGGGTTGCCACCT
This sequence comes from Protopterus annectens, assembly GCF_019279795.1. Lineage (NCBI taxonomy): Eukaryota > Metazoa > Chordata > Ceratodontiformes > Protopteridae > Protopterus > Protopterus annectens. The sequence goes on from NC_056733.1 coordinate 1,329,339,368, forward strand.
TTTCAAATGGCCAAAGTGGAACATTTTCAGAACACACATCAGATTTTACAGGCCAACACATACCCGCGGTCAGTACAAAGGATAGAACTTTACTTTTTTGCCTAAGTAAAAGTTTATTCTTGTAGCAGTTTAGTTGCTTTTTCTGTTTCTTGTAACATTTAGGTATTTTAGATACAGAAATAACTATTTTATGCAAGTATTACATAAAATATGGGACATAATTATGTCCTACAATCTCAGGACATTTGCCATTTTTAATATTTTTGATCAAGACAGAACTGCCCAAAGAGGGACTGTCCCTCGCAAATGGTACAGGTGGTAACCCTAATTCCTACTGTTTGCTGCCATTACAACTGTCTTGTCTGTACTCACTTTCATCCCATGTGCTTTCAGTTTTAACTTCCATTCTCCTATCATGTGTTGAAGTTCTTGTTCAGAGTCTGTCTGCCTGTCTGCCTAATGCTACATTGTCTGCAGGTAGCAGCTTTGTTGATCTGTCCCATCCTACTGGTTTACTAATGTTGTCCGTCATCAGCATGAACAGCAGTGGGTTCAGAAAACTGTGATGCATACTCACTTCCAGCTCTCACAGGGAACCTCTCTGTGAGTCCAAACACTGTTTGTTGTTGTTGTCTTTCGGCTTTTCAATCTCCTCAAATCAGGTCCTTGTACACAGCCTGCACTAATTCTACCAATGTTTCTTGGACTTTAAATCATCGCGGCACTGCCCAAATGATCTTTCTTGGGACCGTGTCATGTTTCCTCAAAGTCAGGGAATGCTCATTTGGGCTTTTTTCTCAGTTCTAGCTTCTTTCACTGCAAACATCTGGTCAGTTGTGCCACATCTTGAACTGAATCTGAACTGCTCATCTCCCATCTTATTTTTTTCTATTTTGCATATTAATTTATCAGCCACCTTCTGCAGAGCTTTGCATGCAGCATAATAGGAGCCTGATACCTCTAGACTGCCCACAGTTGTGAATGTCCCCTTTATTCTTGTACACTGACACCAGCATGCTTATTCTCCAGTGATCTGGAATACACCTTTCCTCTTCTTTCATCGTAAGCTGTGCCTGGGTCAGCATAGCAAAGGTGGAGTTTTCTTCATTCAAAAGCTGCTCGATGTATTCTTTCCATCTGCTTTTGATGTGCTATGGGCCGGTGAGCAGGTTGCTACTGGCATCTCTTATGAAGAGTGTCTGATGATTATCTTCTTTATCTTTCTGTCTTTGCTTTGTAACCTCATAGATCTTTTGTTGCCATCTGCCAAGTTATTTTCCAGAAATGGTAAAGTGCCTCTGATGACTTGTTCTTTGCTATTGCAACTGCTCTCTTAGCCTCTTTGTTAGCCATCCTGTATTCCTTCTTAGCCTGGTCCATATTTTCTAGCTACCACTTTTTCCTGCACTCCTTCTTTCAATGACTTCATGGATTTCTGCATTCCACCACGAGCTTTCCTTATGCACTTTATTTCTGTACTTGGCTCAGCCATATATCGGTTCAACTGTCTGCACATATGCTGTTTTGAGGTACTGCCATTCTTCAAATCTGCCTGTTTAGTCTTCTTCTTGAGGTGCTAAAGCCCTAAGTATTTCCTTGAACTATTTGTGCTTTCTCTTCAGTCAGCTTCCAGGTCTTTAGCCTAGTCTCTGTTGTATGTTCTTTGTCATCTGTGCTGGTGACGATGTCTGGATTACATGACACTGAAATAAATGTTGCTGTGTGCTAATGTCTGATGCCCATTCTGAACAGTCCATATACTGGATAACATAGGTTGCTCTGTTTTTTCATGGGATGACCAGCAGTGGGTTTCTGTATTGGTGTATAATACAGAGGTAATGATATCTTCAACAATTGGTGTGTACCAGAAATAGAAGGTTTTCTTGTACGGATCAGTACTGTGGTGTATATATGTAAGGAGGGTGCCTTGCCCATCTCTTTCATTATCCCTGGCAGGGGTGGTTCTGTCATCTTCATGATGAAGTCAGTTACCCTGATGTTCTTTTTTAAGATATTTGTTGTCCTGACACAGCCTCCCCAGTTTCGTTACATACACACTTATGGTAGAAAAGTAAGTTTTCTATGTTGATGTACTTGCCCAGTTGTTTAAAGGTCGTGCCTTCTTTGAAACATGCATGTAATTTATATACTATTGATTGAAGGTGAGTAGATTATGCCATTTAAGAAAGGCATGGCAGCGAATATCTTTTTCAAAATGTTTAAGTTATTTAAAATGATAAACATGAAGGAATGTAACAACTGATTGCTGGATTGATGCTAGAATGAGACTGTAAACCTGAATACTGTGCTTTGGACGTGCATATGATATCCCCCCTCCACCATTTGATCTAAAGTTTTAAAGAACACTGCAGCACTGATCCATATACCCGACTAAGAAGCACAAGCATCACTGCACTACTCTCAACTCCAACAACTTACTACCAAAATGACTAGAGTAACTCTATTGCTCTATATACTCATCTACAGAACAAAAGATTATGGCCATTGTCCAAGAATCAAAAGCAGACAGCAGTTTTAAAATGTGTCCAGTACTCTCAGGAATAATGATGCTATCCACTTATTCAGGCCCACATTCACACTTGGCATGTTTGAAAATAGCTTTATAAAAAATAGCTCCAACTATTTGTAACAATCTCCCAGAAAATGTCAGTGATATAGACTACTGACTGACTGGCTTTCAAGAAAATGCTCAGAGGCAATCTATTCAAAGAAAGTAAATGCAAGTGCAATAAAGACTTGGACTAACACAACCATATACTAGTTATCAGGTTCCAGTGTAATGGTCATTCTACTCCAAAATGTGTTGGTTTAGTATGTTTTCATACTATCATAGGACAACAAAAGTGACGCAAATGTAATTATCCCCACTTTTCTTTTGTGAAGCCATACAACATTCACTTGCTGATTCCTAGTCAGTTTGAGAACAGTAACATCTTACAGTGCTGTGCATTGTGCAATATGCTTGCATGCAATTCATTATTTATAATAAAGTTAACATTGTAGATTTAAGCATTAATAATGTATGCATTCTACTCAATGTTTAATGTTTTACTTATTCACTGTCACATCTTGGCTAAATCTTGTACATGTAATCGTTGTCAAATGTCTTTATGGCAGTATTTTTTTCTTTGTATTGCTAAGTGCATTCCTAACTTGTTATTGTCTTTGCCATTGTAGCCCAGGTGGTGTGAAAATGGTCCCAGCACCACTTCACTTACCTTGTTAATAAAGTATAAATAAATGCAAAATAGAAAAAAGAGGGAGTGAACATGACAGAAATAATTATGGAACTAGTAAAGTGCATCATTCAGGAGAAAGAAAATGCCACTGAAAGCATTGGGAAATGGTAGACAGACTTACTTTGGAGCCCTTTCCTTAACAGTAGTAGCTGTCAGCTGTACATGATACAGCAAAAATCGTTTACTGCAGTGATCATTTTCACACATCAGGATGAGAGTGTGGGAGAGGGTCTGTCAATCCCTTTAGAACTACAAAAGAATTCCTTTACAAAAGCCTGCTATTTAACCATTTTCTTTTGCTGGAAGTAGCTAACAGACTATATGAAGAGAGACATGATGGATCTCTCTGAATACATGTTGCAGGCAGGTTTGAGCCTCGCATTGAGAAGTATTCTACCCTCACCAAGAGTGATACCACAATGCAAACAGAAATGATTGACTTCAATAACTGGCTTAGCTACAGGTGTCATTCTATCTGCCTGGGATGACATGATCGACATACAGACCATGCTGCTTTGTCAGAGGTGGTCTGCAGCTGTAGCTGCTAGGCTTTCAAATACTGGCCAAGCTATTAGCCACCCCCATAGTGCATTGTTCAGGCAGTGCCAAACCAACAGACCTACAACTGTAACAAAATCTTCTAGTGCCACACTGAAGGTGTTACTGCTCAATATTAGGAGTCTTAACAAGAAACTGCACTCCCTAAAGGCTCTCCTTGCCCTAGGGAATGCTGACATCTGAGCAGTTACAGAGATTTTGTTTAAGGCTAAGGAAAGCACCCCAGAAGTACAAGGCTACAATGCCTATCACACATTCAGATAACCCTTTAAGAAGGAAAAAAACAAAAGGAGGAGGTGTTTCTACTTACATAAAAAACAATTACACCTCAAGATTTGTCAACAGAATGACCCAGTTGAGCTGCTCCATGTCCAGCAGACGATATGCAAAATCTCCCACCATATCAGGTCCCCAACCATGAATCACGAAAAGCATTCCGCATGCCTAAAGTTACTAGAATCACTTATCATTCAGCCCAACACACTACTCATGGAAGATTTTAACTACCCCTCCATAAACTGGGAAACATGCATGACCACTAATATGCAGGCTTGGAGATTCCTGGACATTGTTAATGCAAATGATCTAGAACAGCTGCTCTGTACTCCCACTAGGGGCTCAAATATCCTTGGCACAGTAGGGGCATTGCACACTCACATCATAATGCCTTCATTGGTAAGATTGTATCATAAACCGGTCTCGTTTGAAATAAATGTAAAAGTAGAATCCCCATCAAACCCTAAAACTCTAAGCAGTTTTTCCAAGGCAAATCACCTTCTAGTAAGTGATAGCATATGTAATTTCAAAATTCCCCCTAACCCTGAAAATGTGAAGACCTATGGAGAAGTATACACAAAAGCCCTGTACAACCACTTAAACAACTGTATAGAAATGGCAGTACTTGCCAGAACCTAACCCAGGTTTAGCCACAAATGCAAGTCACCCTGGTGGACCTCTGGTATAAATACTAAACAACAGAAGGAAGAAATTCCTGTCTATAAGTATGAGGGGGATGGTGCACAACAGAGAAAAAAAAAAACACTCAGTCTCAACAGGCAAATCGGGGAACTCATCAAGTCTTCAAAAGCTAAATCTAAGACTAAAATAGCCTCCAAAGCAAAGGATAACCACAAAGAATTTTTAGTTATGTCTGAAATTTTAAGAGAAACACTCAACAATGTGCTGAGTTGGCTGTAGATGGCACTACATACACTCTGCCAGACAAAATAGAAAACCTGTTGGCTGATAAATTCAGCTAAAAATTTCACCCCCTCATCACCTCCTGTTACCCCCATGAAGTACTCCCTGCCATTCCTTCACCTGTTATCATAAAAGAACAAGTCATCGCTGCACTCTCCAAAGCTAGAAACATAGCATCAATGGGCCCTGATGGAATCCCAGGGTGCCAATCAAATATCTTAAAACATGACCTAGCAGACCTACTTGGATCTCTATTTAACAATAGTCTCCAGACAGGCTTTGTCCAACTAGAGTGGAGGACAGCAACAGTTATCCCTTTGCACAAGGGGGGACCACCAATGGACACGGGAAACTACTGATCTATAAGTCTGATTAGCCTTATATGCAAGGCTATGGAAAGGATAATAATGGACCTGATTAACAATGACAAAGGAAATCTCCAGACTCTAAACCTAACCCAGTTTGGCTTCGTCAAGTGCAGGTCCTGCCTGCTCAATCTGGTGGACTTCTTTGAGGAAGTTACCAAGGCCATATAAGATGGTAAGTCACTGCATACTTTCTAGCTTGACTGGGCAAAGGCATTTGGCACAATACCTCATTTGGGAATTATTGATAAACACTCAAAATTGGGCATAAACCTCTACATCACCGAATGGATAGCTGAACATCTCATGGATAGGAACATGTTATTAGAGTGGGGGAATCCACATCCAGCAAGAAGCCAGTCACCAGTGGAGTACCACAGGGCTCAGTGCTGGGTCCCCTCCTGTTTGAGATATACTTCTCAGATATCAAGGCAAATGTAGATGACCTTTGGCTGACTAAATTTGCTGATAACTGTAAGGTGAGGTCAGTCACTGACTCCCCAACAATGTTGATATCCAAAGGAAAGGACTGACACAGTCTAATAACTGGTGTCACACTCATGGCCTTAAACTACATGTGAAGACATGCATAATAATCCATCCATCCACCCAAAACCCCTTTTCCCATTTTTGAACATGGGGGTCGTGGTGTCACTTCAGCAGTGACAGTCATCTAGAGCCAAGGTTCACATAGCCGGATGGCTAGCCCTGCCACAAAAGTGCATAATAATACCTTTTGGGAAATCAAATATCCCTGCAGATTACAACTTTGATGGCACCCCCCCCCCCCCAAGAGTGGACCCAGTGGCAAGAGAGCTGGGTACTCAGATAGATAGTAATCTGAACTTTGACCAACATGTGTCCATGGTGGTAAGGAACTCTTCCTGTGTGGCTCAGCTTATAACCAAGGGTATGTCATCCAGATCTAAGTTGTCATAGTACCACTGTACTGGCCCTCATAAGACCAATAATCAAGTACAATGCACCCTTTGGCATGTACCTCATCAGGCAACTGCAACAATTGGAGCATCCTCAGAGGTTTCTTACCAAAAAATTTCATGCAGCCCAATTAAAAGTTCTGTCCTTGTATTCAGTTTCCTACCAATTACTGAGCGGGTGATCTATGCCTGACCTACAAGGCAGTCACTGATCCAGCCTTGATGAAAATGTTGCATATGTGCAAAACTAACTGCATGAGGGTTACCTGTTCCAAGGATCTAAATCAGATCTCTGACATGAATAGATCATGCTGGAGAGACATATATGTGTCCCGGAGATTGCCCCTCCTCTGGAATAAGCCTCCTATTCAAGTGAAGTAGACTCCTTCCCTGACCATCTTCAAGCACAATCTGGACCAATGGATGCAAATTCACTCCTGGTATGACTTCCCTGTCCCTTATGGACAGAGGCAATCTGTAGAAATTGTCAAAACCTCACTTACTGACCCTTAATATCTTTCCTCTAGGGATAGAAAATTAGGTAAAATCTGGGTAAAGCTGGTAGACTTGTAAGGACCCTTGAGCCATTAGCCTAGAAATTTCCTATGAACCTATGAGTCTATGAATAGCTATTTATAGCATAAAACAGGCTCTGAAAGACAAATAAATGAGATTCACTCAAGGGAACATAGAAGCATCGCTGTTACAGAAGTTGGGAGCAGGAGATCAATTGCTGCTGCAGTGTCCTGTAGTATAGACCAGCTGTTAGCCCTATCTGACCAAATTTGTGAGGCCTGGGCCTTGGTGCTGTAATATGAGTATTTAATTTATTGATTTATTTGTTCAGCTATTGTAAAAATCAGAGTACTAAAAGTAAATACATAAAACATAGTCAAATTGTACATGAAGTAGACAAATCTCCAAGTAAGACAAATCTATATCATGAGGGTGCACACACAAATACACACACACACACACACACACACACACACACACACACACACACACACACACACACACTCACACACATACACACTCTCACACATGCACACACATGGGTACACGCTCATGAGAGTGCACACACAGATGTATATACACACACACACACACACACACACACACACACACACACACACACACACACACACAAACATACACACATGTGAGGTCAGTAAGCATGTTTATGTACAGATAATCTCTGGAATATGCAGCAGCAATAATTTTAAAAGCATCCTTAGTTTTGCCACAGATTAATGAGTTCTGAGTAACAGGTCTTATCACACAATAAAGGTAAATAGGATACAGATGCAACAGTTATGCTGCAGTCAACCTATATCTCTCTGTATAGCTATTGATATATTTTTATCTATATGTAAATAGATGGATAGATAAATATACTGTAGATATAGCTATAGATATATACATACATACATATTTTTCATCACCAATAGCTGTCTTTCTCTTTCTCAGGATGCAGAACTCTTCACATGTGCTTTGAGCTACAGTTTCTGTATTAAAAAAAAACTTGCATTCTAAATAATCAAGCCTTCTCAGTATGTGTTGACTGATGCCTGAGTCAGTCAGCATGAAAGTGAAAGTACTCTTGCAGCTCAAAAATGATGCAAGTGTAGGGATATGTTTGTTTTTGTTTAATTAAATCCTTTTTTGTTAACTAATACATATATTTAGAATGTTACTTGTGCTCTTCAACAGTGTGTGTTTCTTCTTTTATGCAATTAATAGTGTTTTTTTTGTGCATGCGTGTGTGAGTGTGTGTGTGTGTGTGTGTGTGTGCGTGTGTGTGTGTGTGCGCACGCGCATGTTTGTGTTTCTGTATGGACATGTGTTAGTGACTGTAAATGCAAGGGAACATTGCAATATGCTAAACTATATACATTTCACAGCAATAAACAAAAAATACATTACTTTAGCCATTATGTATTTATTAATTCATTCATTAAATCACAGAAGTCTGAGTTGTATGTGTAATGGGTGGACAAGTGTGTATGAAGGTTGGAGTATGTGGCCACAACACTTGAAACCTTTCTGTCTATGCCACATTGCAGTTCTGCTGCTCAGTACCATCTGTGGCTGAAATAGCAGAGTCTAAACACCAATGCCCCATTCTAGGTTCTGACTAGTTTAGCTTGATCACAGAGAAAGAATTCAACAGCAGAAGGCCTAGTCTCCATTCAATGAATGTAAGCTGGGGACCATGGTACATACCACAGATAACCCCACCTGACCATATATGTGAGATATGGCTCTTGATGAGGTCATAGGAGTATTTCATATATTTATTTATTTTTATAGAAATTTGACGACAAGGTAAGTAAGTTATTTCTGAGATCTACTTCAGCCATGACTCACCAAAAGGCACATTTTAAAGAAAAGTACACAAAGCATACCTATGTACAGAGGAAGAGGTCTGGTCCCAGTAATGATAAATAGAATAGAAAGGGGCTTGTCGAGCTTCTAGACACTGAATGATACCTAACTAGATATATGTAACTATATATATATATATATATATATATATATATATATTTTTTTTTTTTTTTACATTTGTTTGACGGGACACAGGTCCATTTTCAGCAGAAGCCTGGGGAGAAATGTTCCAATTACAGACATATCAGTGTTTACAGACTTTTCAGCATTTACAGCATTCAAGTGAGTACATAAAGATAAATTTACAATGATTACATAGAAATAAAGTAACAATAATTACAAGAATAACAAATAAACAATTAGTAACAAACTCTAAATCGATGATTTTTTTTTTAACGGTTGATGTTATAGAACTTTTTAATGTTATCCCTCACAATATAGGTTTAATCTGGTTTGATGACTTTTATTGGAATCCACTACCTTCCAACAGGATGAAATTAACATATTAAATCTTTTTATGGAAATGGTTCTTAAATATAATGTTGTGTTCCTAGAGGGGCAATACTTCCAGCAAAATTAGGGGGTGGCTATGGGGGATTCCTGCACCCCCTTATTTGCTAATATTATTCTCATACAATGGGAGAAGCACTTTTTGTTTAAGCACTTTATTATCCCACCTTGGAAGGTTTAAATCAGATTTCTGGACAACATTTTTATTGCCTGGGAGGGGGAGGTAGGTGACATAAATTATTTTACTGACTATATAAATTCAACCACCTCTTTTCTTAAATTTACCTTTTCTTATGACATCAACTTCATCAACTACTTGGATGTTAGAGTATTAAAAGATCATGATAACCAGTGTATTGTTAGTACTATGTACAGAAAAAAACACGTATTGTAACAGTTTATTACACTATTCTAGTGGTCATGTGGAATTTCAAACGTGTGGAATCATTTAAGGACTATATATATATATATATATATATATATATAGAGAGAGAGAGAGAGAGAGAGTTGGCTAGAATGATATTGGACAATTCTGTATTTTGTGAAGAGAGTAAAATTCTGGCTGATATGTTCATTGCCAGAGGGTATCCATTAGAACTGGTCAAAACTATAAGTACTGAAATAAATCAAAGAAGGAAAGAAGGGGATATAATACCATTAATTAAGAGTGGATTTAATATTGTAAGTTAAGCTTTTATAGGAAATGATGTTTCAACTAAGGATTATTCTACTGCTTTTGTCACTGAATATTGTGTGGAGAACTATAAGATAAAGGAAATAGTAAATAAGAGTTGGTCTATTTTTGCATTTTTTGGTATCTTGGTCAAAGTGCCATTAGTAGTATAACAAAATGGCAAAACCATTAAGAACTATTTGGAACAAAGAGATTTGGGTATAATGAATTTAACTCATAAGAAGCCAGGCACTTTAAAATGCAGGTTTTGTTCACAGTGCAAGTTCTTGTTAGAGGGGAACATGATTAAGGTCAATGGTAAATGGTTCAAGGCCATCTTCTTTGTAATTCTAACACTTCTGTCATGGTTTATCTTGCCCTTTGCAGAAATGTAATGGGTTCTATGTAGAGAAAACTCAAAGAAAGTTCAGGGAAAGAATATATGAGCATATTTTGGATATTAAGAAGAATAAGGCCAACAATGCATCGGCCAAACACATTACAAACAACCCTGGACATTCCTTTCTTTTATGAGGGTTAGATTCAGTTTTCAAAAACCCTAGAGGTAGGCCTTGGGAGGATGTATTAGAACAATGTGAGTTGCTGTGGCAACTTAAGTTAAATGCTGGGGTTCCACCAGGATTAAATTAAAACACTTCCATTATGAGTGTATTAAATTTATTTTACTAGTATTATGTTTTTTTCTTGGGTAGGGAATGAGTTTTTTATGAAATTTATCGCATTATATTTAAATGGATATCATGGATTTTAATGTTTTACCTGGAATTCTATTGGGTAACAAATGGAGGCAGGGGTTGAGCTTGTTATATAATGTTTAGTATTTAAATGTTCAATGCTTGAGGCATTTTACTCTGAAGCAGTCTTAAAAATAAAGACGAAAGTGCTCAGTCATTCATTCATTTTTTCGGGTCCCTCATGTTTTTGGTTCCTTTGGTTTGGATTTATTTGTTTCTGCAACCTATGTGTAGCTTTGAAGCCATCAGCCACAGCTGAGCAGGAAAATTCTTTTTTTTTTGTGCAGTCAAGGATAATTGATGGTCAAGCAGAAGGAAAAATATAGATGTCTGTTGCTGAAACAGCTATATAGAATGAAGTCTAGGGTTTGAGACCACTATTCACTGATGAAAAGAGGTAGATGATAAAACTTACAATGTGGAGATGGCAGAAAGGGAATATGTAAGTGTCTGTAGCAAATAGAAAAATCCTTAGATTGTGTTCTTGTCTGTACAACACTAAAACTGACCCAAAGGTGATGCATAATCCTTTAAAATGGAGTCCCTGGAATTTAGCAATAGTGCCCTTTAAACAGTAAAACAGAAAGCATAACAAAAATATACTCAATTTCTCTGTCAGTCAGTAATGTGGACTTGCTATGAAAGGTATATTCATTTCACCTGACCAGCTACTTTCCTTTTAGTCTCCAGCATACACACACTGTGCCTACCAAATAAGAAAAACGCTTGTCTTAGCCTCTTAATATTCACAATGGGAAGAAAGTGAAGGTAAATATACATCATATTACATAAGTACTAGGGAGTCTATTATCCTCCTTTAAATTACTTCAACATTCTTATCTAAGACTCCCCCTCCAACAGATCAATGTTTATCCAAAAGCTCTAGCCACTCCTTGCTTTTATATCTCTATATATATTTTATCTTGCATGTTTACTACACATAAATCATTATTTATACAAGTTGTATGCCTGCACTGTAAAAATAACATGCTTCTCAATTTCTTCATCAAATATATAGTTAGTTGTAATTCCTAAAGGGCATAATATGTCTTCTACAATACAGTAAATTTGATGGGCATACAAACTTTTCTCTGAATCACCTCAGACTTCTAGATAAAGAACATTAAATAATATAATTTTCTTAACACAAATATTCTTAAACTTGGAAATGAATACCATTTCTTACAGCTATAAAATATTTTGGGTACTTTTATTAAATACATTCCTACCTACCTATTGAATAATATTCCTATTAACTTTATTGCCATAGTTTCTATATTCTTGATATAGACATCATTAAGTTTCTAAGTAAATAAGAATCTTAATAGTTTCACTTCTAAGCATGTCTTAGCATATCAGGGCTTTTTAAATTATCAAAATTCAGCAGCACTTGTTGAATATTTTTATTGCATGCATTCTTCAGTTAAGACAAACATTCTTAAACTTCTAAATTTTAAAAAACCTTTTTACTCAATTTTAGTTTTTTGATTTAAAATTTTCTCTTCCAGGTAGGTCTGAAGAAGCTTATTTGATGAAACCGCATATTCAGAGGAACAAAGGTCCCAGAGACAAACTGGATTTGAATTCAAAAGACTGTTTCCCACCTGTTATCAGCTCTAAACCAATGTATTCTTTAAATGCTATATTCCTTATGTTTCATGACTGATTATTATCTAATTAATATTATCAGCTCTAAACCAAGTTTCTTTAAACGCTATATTTCTTATGTTTTATGACTGATTATTGTCTTATTAATGTTCATTGACAAATAACTCGTACAGTATTAATGACAAATATATGCTTTTATTCGGTAAGTTGCATCAAGAAAGAGTACTGTAAAAATAGATTACAGTTATATGGTTTCTTTGACCTCTACTTTCTACGTTAACACTCATGTATTCACCACCCACACTAACCTATTACTAACACATATTACTTGTTCTTATATTTCTTCTGTTTCATGACTGACTATTGTCTAATTAATCTTCTTTGACAAATAACTTGTAAAGTATTAATGACAAATATATGCTTTTGTTCTGTAATTTGCATCAATAAAGGGTAGTGTAAAATAGATTTTAGTTATTTTGTTTTTTTTACCTCTATATTCTATGTCACCTCACATGCATTCACCGCCTCATGTTTCCCACACTAACCTATTACTAACAAACTTGTCCTTACACAGTCCCCCAACACATTTTTTAACTCTATCATCCCATTTGTTTCTCTTTACTTCATGCACACATTGTTTTGTCCCAACACCTCTTACCTAACCTTGGAGCATGACTCCCTCCTTTATATCATTCTTTTTACCATGAAAATCAGCCACAAAAAACCCTTCCAAATATAAATTTTTGCTCCAGTCTAACTCAGATTTATTTAATATTTCCAATATCATATGACTTGTCCTTTGCTCACACTCTCACTTCATTTCTGCCACTGGAAGGTAAACTTTATTTCTCACTATTAGTCCCACTCCGCAGTTTTCAAACTTAGAGATTTGTCACACCCACTCTTTTCATTTTAACCATTTTATTGAACAACTTGTTCATCGGGTTTACTTCATCCTCCCATAGATATTTTTAGACTAAAGGACATATCCGTAATCCTGGCAGTACCCGCTGTAGTCCTCTTCCTGCTCTACCCACCCTACACACCCCAGCATGTTATGGCTCTGCATGTCTCCCTAGCCCCACCCCTTACCCTATCACCATTACACTGCATACGACACACCCCTGGACACGCCCCCGCAAAGTCCTCATCATTACCATAACTCCCCCCTTTCAACTGGTTGGCTAGAAGCTTCCAACCATTGAATCTCCCTATGCCACTCACTGCCATTTCCACACCCCCCTAACTCCTGTCAATACACTTTCTTTCACCCCACCTTTCATACACACCCTCGTGGGCCAATTGGCTAGGAGCTTCCAACCACTGTCCCCCTGTGCCACCCAATGCCATTTCCACACACCCCCCAACTCACTTCAGCATCCACTCATCTTCCACACACCTCCCCACAACCATTGGACAGCCTTTTTCAAATTCAAATCCACCAACCATTTACACCATCTCCCTCCAATTTCACTCCACCCCCATGCTCACTAACTATACTCCCACTCAGATCAGCTTGGAATACCTCTACTTTTTCAATTTGTTTTTCTTCCATCTCAATTGAGTTAAGAAAAGAAATATTATGAAACACAAGGTAGTTTTCTGCTGAAAGGAAGCAACCCAAAATAGGTTGCAAATTTTACTGTTACACCAACACAAAAATAGTATAAAACCCCCAAAAATGTACTAATGGTTATTAAAGTCTTATTTTCTCAGTGAGCTCGCCTAACACATTATTGAATAAACGGATTTTATAAGCTTGGATACAACATAGTTTTTGGGAAGCCTTTAATTTATTTTTACTTTTATTTTGAGCTTTGTTTGATTTTGTCAGTGGCAAAAGTCTTTAGTTTGTAATATATTTCACAAGGCTAGCATTACTGGAACTCTGTTTCCAATAACTTTATTTTTTTACTTTAGTTACTACAGCACCCTGCTGCTTGCTAAACTTTGAATTCAGGATTTAAGGGATGCTTGTTTTTTACCACAACTGATCCCCTTATTCCATGTGCCTGTAATTCAGTCTGTCTCAAAAAATGGAATTGTTGACAATCCATATTTGTCAGAGACCCATAGACTGAACTCTTTGAGCAGCAACCTACCCTGAACAAAAATGTTATTGATTTATAGCCTCCATTGTTCCAGAGAAATATTCCTTAATGTTCTCACTAAACTTGAATTTTAAAAGATGACAACAATTTATTTTTGTAATACTGCTGTTTATCACATATGCATTTTGTTTCCCTGTTGGTACTTTGCTTTACTCTGGTTATAGCCTTTTCATTAACTACTAGTGTTTAACAATACTTCGCATTGTATGTATGTATTGTATTTAATAATAATGATTACTTTGCATCTAATTTCTTCTGCAAAAAATAAATATTGTATTTCACTGTGGAGCGTTTCTCCCCGGATCTCTGCTGAAAATAGGCCAATCAGCTCAGTTAGACTAACCTGGTCAACAAATGTAAAATAAATAAATAAACTACTCAGAATGAAACATTCCTTTATGGTAGGCAATTTCAATTATCCTTCAATACCTGTAGTGCACCTGCACTTCTAAAACCTGGTATACCCTGAGATTCCTTGAAGTAATACATGGATGTAACCTAGATCAAATATTAAACTAGCTAACTTGAGGACAGAACATTCTACACCTATTCCTAACAAACACATGCTCCATGTCTCTAGTATCCCCAACCCAGGTAAAAATCTGGCCAAGCCTGTTGGCAGCTTCAAATTCAAATTCAGCAGATATGAATTTAAAATTTCAAATGTGCAAATCTACTAAATTTGTATTATGAACTCTCAAAACGTACTTGCAATATCACCAGTCCCAATGGAGCCTCAACTACTTATAGCAAAGAATTCTGTTCCCACCAAGAATTTAAATTCAATTGCACATACTAGAATCAAACATAACATGGAATTGAAAACAAACTACCCATGTGGTCTCTCACTACATTTAAGCTCAATAACAAAAGGAAAAATAACTTCTAAAGTTCATTAACAAACCCAAAGAATTTCATATAAAAACTTCATTAAAAAGATTAGCAAGGAACTAAAAGCTGCCGTCAGGAAGACTTAAGGCAAACATGAACTAAAGCTAGCATCAGAAGCAAAGATCGACTATAAATCCTGCTTTAGTTAAATTAGGAAATTCAGAAATAACACCTAACAGTGTACTAAACTGACCCAAAATGGCACCACCCAATCTGACCTAAATGATATTGTTAATAAACTTGCACAGATATATTCAGTGCCAATGTCACTTGGAAAACATCATCAAAACTCAATTAAGATGGGTCCTGTGTTTCACTAATAGATAAATATGGTGAATTTCAAGAGATACAACAAAAATAATAAAAAAGGGAGGCCTCCCAGTAGATATTAAATATACCATTTATTGTTAAGCAATGTCATCCTTTATACTGAAATCAGACTTCAACAGGATTAGCATGTGAAAAAAAACAGTATTTATAGAGCATGGTCTAAGGCAAAGAAAAAAACAATCAATGTGCAACCACATGGATCCTTTTAAAATACATGTCAAAAAACATCACTACACATAAAGAGTAAAACTGTATGATACGCAAAAAACTGCAAAATCAAATATTATAAATGTATGTAAAAATAAGTTGAAACTAATCTGCAATTTAGCAACATGCATTCTTAACACAGAATTGATTGAAATCTGGTTATTAAGACCTGGGAGTGCTGAGGCATTTAGCCAAAGTTGCCATACTAGCTCATGAAATTCAATAAAAGTTTACCATTGCCCACCTTTAGGATTTCTAGGGCTCTTTTCTAAAACAGTAAATTTAAATGTACACAAAACATTACATACCATAGTTTGCATATATACTGCATTACTTGTATTTCCTCTATTAATATCAATCGGCTTTCAAGTTTTTCTGAGTTTATTAGTTTTGTTTTAATGGAAGCCTTCAGGCAGTTTTGAAGTTATCATCAAAACTCTGCAAACCCCTGTATCCTCCCCTCATACCCCAGCAGCATAAAGGAACATATTCTTCCTGTGCTCTCCACAACCAAAAATACTACTTCTGTGGATCCAGATAAATAACATAATAAATAGCACCAACTATGTCTTGCTGGAACCCCCAGTAAACTTCTTTAACCTAAGCTTGACCACAGAGTATGCTCCAGAAGCATAGACACCTGTTGTTGTGATGCCCCTTTACACTGGTGTCTCTACCATAGACCCTGGGAACTATTGGGACATTTATCTGACAAGTCTAATCTGCAAGGCTATGGAATGCATCATATTTGATTTCATAAATCATAATACCAAAATCCTCATCCAACCTGATCCCCAGCATTTTGGTTTTGTTAAGGATAGAGCTGTCTACTAAACTTAGTAAACATGTTTGAAAAGGGCACGTAAGTGGTAAATAGTGGTCATTCTGTCTGTACAACCTACCTGGATCTGGCCAAGGCATTTGTCACCATCGGTCTTGCTCATATTGTAAACAAGCCAGGAGCCCTAAGTCTTAACTCTTACATAGTATGGTAGTTTGCAAACTAGCTGTAATATATAAATCACAGTGTTAAAGTTGTAGGTGCCTCCTCAGAAATTAAAAGGGTAAATAATGGTGTACCTCAGGGCTCAGTGATGGGACCCGCACTTTTCAGTGTGTACTTCTCCAACCTCCAAACCATAGGCCCATAGCTATAGCAAACAAAGCCTGATGATGACTATAAGCTGGGTGTTACTGTCAAACAACACTCTGATCACAATTCATTACAGGAAGATTTGACACCACACTAATCACTGGTGTATGGAATATGTCTTAAAATTAAATAACAAACAGTTCGATATTGTCACATTTGTAAAACAAAATTCTCCTTCAATGTATAGCATAGCCAATACCCTACTCCAACCTGACAAGGTAATTAGGGATCTTGATGCCTGGGCTGGTAATGCCTTCTGCTTCACTTACCGCATAGTATCAGTAGACAGAAAATTATTTTGTTTATCACAACTAATATCTAAGGGCATATCATCCAGATCAAAAGAAGTTGTCACCCACCCCCCCAATTAAGCCAATTATAGAGTACAATGCCCCCTTGGCATCTATCAATCTAGACATATCAAGTAAAGTGAAAGGCCCCAGATGATAATAACAAAGAAAATTTCTGCCCTAAAGACCCTGGAGTACCAGAAGAGGCATGACGTTCTACACCTATACTCAGTGTTTTACAGAAACTTGCAAGGAGATCTATATATGGCTTTTCATGCAGTTAGGGACTGAATACGCCTTGATATTTTATATCTCTACAAAACCAGTAGCTCAATAAATATCACCAACATATGACAAAATTCATTGGCAATAGATTTACTACTCAGAGTTTACTCCATCTCTGAATAGCTTACCCCTTGTTATCAAACAAAGGAGCACCAAGAAGATACAACTGGGGTTCAGCTATGGGCAGACCAACAGAGTAATGTGATAAGAGTGAGTGATGGAATGGGAGAAACGGTAGTCATAGTGGAGGAGGAGTGGTTAGTAATAAGTACAGGTACACTGATCATCAGAGATACAGCAATCTCCAAAGTTAAGGTACACTGTGCCCAAATGAGGGAAAATTTAGAGGCAGAGAAAAGGTGAACCTGAATTTTGATTATGTTAATCAATACAGTGTAAAATGTGTAGGTAAGGGGAACTCTAGGGAAGAAATGCCATAACCCAAATTATTGGGGGGGGGGGTGTTGTGATTATGCATGAGGTGTGAATGAGTATTAAAATAATTGTGTCTCTTGAATTAGGATATAACTGATGTGTACTAATGTTATCAGTACCATGGTAAAATTCTGTATAATTTAATAGGCAATTGTGGAATGCATATCTTATGGGAAATATTGTAAAAGAGTATTGTTTAAAAGTTGCATTGCATAAAAAAACAACAAAATGACAAAGTTAATAAAAAACAAAGCAGCACCATTGCGTTCTTCAAATCCAGCCTTGATCACCTCTGGAAAAACTTGCTTTGCCCTTCTAGATATGTGAGTTATAACTTGAAGGTGGCTATTGGTAAGGTGCAAATGGCATTTGGACTTGCATGTATTGTATTTCACATTATCCTATCGAAACACAATTCCACATATAGGATACTAAGCTGCTATTCCAAAAACAGAATTCTCCAAATAGCATTGAAAAATAGAATTCTACAGACAGAATTCTAAGCACCTGATTGCACATGCAGAATGCACATACAGAATTATAACTATAGAATTCCGAAACCAGAAGACTAATGACAGAATCCAACATCTAGAATTCTAAGCACAGAGTTATGCTGATAGATTTCTAAATTAAGAATTTGTCATAATTCTAGACAAAGAATTCTATAGACAAAATTCTAAGCACAGAATTCTACACATAGAATTTCAAAGGCAGAGTTCTACAGATAAAAGTCTAAACACAGAATTTGGTAAAAGAATTCAAAATATAGAATACCAAATAATGTTATTAACATTATTACTGCTACAGAGTTCTGAACACATACAACTTCTCTGAATCGGGCCAATGCATTCGACACCATCACCTTTGCTGATATTGTAAACAAGCCAAGAGTCCTAAATCTTAACTCTTACATAGTAAGGTAGTTTGAAAACTGACTGTAGGTGCCTCCTCAGAAAAAAAAATAAATAGCGGTGCACCTCAGGGCTCATTGTTGAGACCTGCACTTTTCAGTGTGTACTTCTGTGACCTTCCAACCTCCAAAACATAGACCCATACCTATAGCTAAAAAAGTCTAATGATGACTAAAAGCTGGGTGCTATTGTCAAACAATAGTCTGATCACAATTCATTACAGCATGATATGACACCACACTAATCACTGGTGTATGGAAAATGGCTTAAAATTAAATAAAACAGTTCAGTATTGTGACATTGTAAAACAAAATTGTCCCTCAGAGCATAGCATAGCCAATACCCTACTCCAACCTGACAAGGTAAATAGGGAACTTGATGCCTGGGTTGGTGTCTTCTGTTTCAACTACCACATAGGATTAGTAGACAGAAAATTCTTCTATCACAACTAACATCTAAGAACATATCATCCAGATGAAAAAAATTGTCATCCCCCTGGCTAAACCAATTATAGAGTACAATACTCCCTTGGTATCTATCAATCCAGACACATCAAGTAAAGTGAAAGGCCCCAAATGATAATAACAAAGACGATTTCTGCCCTAAAGACCCTGGAGTACCAGTAGAGGCATGACATCCTGACCCTATACTCAGGGTTTTACAGACCCTTACAAGGAGATCTATATCTAGCTTTTCATGAAGTTAGGGAATGAACACTCCTTGATATTTTATATCTCTACAAAACCAGCAGCTCATTAAATATCACCAACATATGACAAAATTCACTGGCAATAGATTTACTACTCAGTGTTTACTCCATCTCTGAATAGATTATCCCCCTGTTATCAAACAAAACAGCACCAAGAAGATACAACTGGGGTTTAGCAATGAGCAGACCAGTTGAGCAATCTGACAAGAGTGAGTGATGGAATGGGAAAAATGGTAGTCATGTTGGAGGAGGAGTGGTTAGTAATAAGTACAGGTATACTGATCACCAGAGGTACAGCAATCTCCAGAGGTAAAGTACACTTTACCCAAATGAAGGTACCTTTTTGAAAATTTAGAGGCAGAGAATTTTGAACCTGAATTCTGAATATGGTGCTCAATACAGTATGAAATGTGATGATAAGGGGAACTCTAGAGTAGAAATGCTATAACCCAAATTATTAGAGGGTTGTGATTATGCATGAGGTGTGAATGAGTATTAAAATAATTATGTCTATTGAATTAGGATATAACTGATGTTTATGGTGTCAGTACCATGGTAAATATACTGTATAATTTTACAGGCAATTGTGGGATGCATTTCTTATGGGAAAATATATTTGTAAAATAGCACTGTAGAAAAGCTGCATTGCAGAAAAAACAATAAAAATGACAAAGTTAAAAAAATCAAAGCAGCACTGTTACATTCTTCAAATCCAGTTGTGATTATCTCTAGAAAAACTCACTTTTACCTCTTAGATATGTGACTTAAAACCTGAGCGTGGCCATTGGTAAGGTACAAATGGCATTTGGACTTGCTTGTCTTGTATTTCACATGATTCTATAAAAGCACAATTCTATGTATAGGATTCTAAAATGGCATTCTAAAAACAGAATTCTCTAAATAGCATTGAAAAATAGAATTCCACAGACAGAATTCTAAGCACCTGATTGTACATTCAGAATGCACAGACAGAATTATAAATATAGAATTCCACAATCAGAAGACTAATGACAGATTACACCTGCCAGATTTCTAAGCACAGAGTTATGCCGATAGATTTCTAAATGAAGAATTTGTCATAATTCTAGACAAAGAATTCTATAGACAGAATTCTAAGCACAGAATTCTACACATAGAATTTCAAAGGCAGAGTTCTACAGATAAAAGTATAAACACAGAATTTGGTAAAACAATGCAAAATATAGAATCCCAAATAATGTTATTGACATTATTACTGCTCCAGGGTTTTAAACACAGAAGTCTCACTACATAATTCCACATGTAAGAGCCTACCAATAGTATTCTGTAGATAGATATTTAACACTGAATTCTACAGAAAGAATTAGATGGATACAAAATTCTACAGACAGAGTTGTAAAGATGGAATTCTACAGCTAGAATGCAAAAAAATATATATGTATAAACTTCTAGTTAAAGAAAGAATTATACAGATATAATTTTAAGCATGTGATTCTGAAGATATAATTCTAAGCTCAGATATTAACACATATCCAGATGAATTATGCAGGTAGAATTCTAATCACAGAATTCTACAAGGAGAATTCAATACACATAACTCTGCATATAGATTTTGAAATACAGAATTCTAAACACACAGCTCTACAGAAATCCAAAAAGAATTCACAAAGTTAGAAGCACAAAATTATATAGATATAATTCTAAACAACCACGTCTTCAAAAAAGCTTGCAATATTCTAAACACATATTTCTATGGGAGAATTTCTAGACATGGAATTTTAAATACAGAACACTAAATATAGAATTATAAGCATAGAATTCTACAGAAAGATTCCAAGACAGACTATTAATCATGGCATTCTGTGGATACAAATATACAGATAGAATTCCAGCAGAAAATTATACAAAAATAATTCTTAATGAAGGATTCCACAGACAGAATTCTAAACACAGAATTCTACACAAAGTAAGTTAACCAAGTGATCTGACGGATAGACTTCCAAAACAAAATTTAATAGAATTATACAGATAGAATAATACACACATAATTCTACAGAAAGAATTATGAGCACAGGTTTCAGCATAAAGAGTTCTATACACAGAATTCTACAGGCACATTTCTAAGCATGAAATTCTTTCAAGAGAATACTAGACATAGAAATCTACTCACATAATTCTATACAATGAATTCTAAACTGGGAATTCTACTAATAGTATTTTACAGTTAAAATACTGCAGATAGAATTCTATATACAGAGCAGTACAAATAAAATGGGAAGGAAAAAACACATATATGACTCAAAACACAGAATTAGACAGATGAAACTTACAGGTAGAATTCTTCATCCAATTTTTTTAATGCAGATTTTTTTAGATAAATTTTGTAAATCCCAAATTATACAAGTAGAAAACTTTATACATAATTCAGCAGATAGACACTAAGCTCAGAATAACTCAAAAACAGAATTCCATACATGGAAATCTGAAAACAGACTTAACAAGCAGACATCTACATGCGGAAACCATAATACAGAATTCTACTAATAGAACTGAAACAAATGTACTCTAAAACAGAGTATTCTAAACAGAAATCTACAGATTGAATTCTAAAGATAGAGTTCTAAGCATTAAATTCTAGGATTATAGGCAAAGAATTCTGCAGGTAGAATTCTAAATGCAGAAATCTGTGTATCAAATTCTAGACATAGATTTCCACAGACAGAATTTTAAACCCAGAATTTTAGTAACACAATTCTACAAAGTTATACAGATAAAAAAATACCTACATAATTCTAAACAATGGTACAGATATAATTATTAAACTACAGATCTAAACTTTGAATTCCAGAAAACTCCACAGAAATAATTTTCTGGAGAACAATGCAAATACAGAATTCTACAGAGAATTATAAACACAGAATTCTGCATAAATAATTGTAAATAGGGAACATTAAATATTGAGATCCAAACATGGATGTCTACATATAATTTTTAATGACATAATTATACGTTTAGAAATCTAAACAGAGAATTATACAGGAAGAAAATGATAGGGAATTCAAACCTCTCTCTACAGAAAGAATTATATACAGAATTCTAAGGTTCACCTACATCTTACTGAGCAATGATTTCCTATAGATCTGTTTAGTTGTGCAGAACCTGTCTCTGCATGCTATCCTTGCACAGACAATTTGACAAGGTACCAAGTCCCTGAAAGTAGGGCTGTTTTTTTATAGAACTCAGATTCTGTCTGAATCCTGTCTTCCATATGAAGATGCATGCCAACTATGCCTCTTCGTTCCCCTCCTCTACAATTCCATTCATACCAAGTGCCCAAGCCAGTAATCAAACTTTATTCACAAGTGCTAGTTCATTGTTATATCCTTCTGTACCATCAGATCAATGCTATTACAACAGGATATTTATCCACTGTACAGGATGAGATGGACAATACATACATACATACATACAAATGTTTCAAGCACGGGCATTGAGCCCTTCTAGCTTGCCAATATGCCAAAACACTTGTTCCCATAATAAATGTCCAGGCTGTTCTTAAAAATATCTAAACTAGTACTTGCTTTAATGTAATTTGGTAGTCTGTTCCAAGCATCAGCTACTCTGTCAGAGAACCAATTAGTACACTTCTCATTCTACATAGGTTATCTGATGATTCTCTAGTACTTTTTGATAACCCCAAACATTCCCAGAGGTAGTTGTCCCTAAATGCCCTATATACCTGAATAAGCTCTCCTCTTAAATATCTGTAAGAGACACTGTACAAGTTCAGATATTTTAGTCTTCCATAATAACTTAGATTTTCACATCCATGGATGCCCTTAGTATATTTCTGCTGTACTCTTTCCAATTTATTCATGCTTGTCTTCCTATAGGGTTCCATATTGTTATTCCATACTCAAGTTTGGGTCTAATGTAACTAACAGACAATGACTTCATTACGTTTGATTTCCTAGACTTTATAAATCTTTTTATGCAACCTATAGTTCTATAACTATCATTAGCCAATTGGTTGATATGATTATAAAAACTCATAGCTGAATCTACCCATATACCCAGGTCCTTAAATGAGTCTACAGTTTCAATCACTGTGTGCTGTATTAAATATTCACCTTTCAGTTTATGTCTCCCAAATCTAATATGCTTATTTTTTGGTGTATTTATCAACATATTATTCTCCTGTGCCCAAATAGTCAATTTAGTCAAATTATTTTGCAGACATGCCTTATCTGTAACACTTGTAATCAGTTTCCCAATTTCAGGTCATCAACATATAGACTGTGGAACACCTCAGATGAAAAAGTAAGGTCTGAAAGATACAATGTAAACAAGTAAGGGCCTAGTACAGAGCCCTGTGGGACACCTTGACTGTAACCAAGGATTTCACCTGTCCTATTTGTAAGCCATGCAGCTATCCATCTTATCAACAGTACATCAATACCTAGTTGTATTAATTTATTGATCAGTGTTTTGTGCATGACCCTGTCAAATGCTGAAGTTAAATCTATATAAATCACATCACAGCCCAATTTTTCATTCATAGCTGTTATTATATTGTTACAGAACATCATGTTACAGGTGGTAATAGATCTATTTTCAACATATGCATGTTGATATATGGTTTCACGTCCCAACCTATCCAGTTCTGACAATAACTTATCCAGTATTACCTTCTCCATTATTTTTGCACAACATGAAAGAATACTTAAGGGTCTATATGATTCTGGGTTTGTCCTACTCCCCTTTCCCTTAAAGACAGGTTTAATAAGTGCGTGTCTCCAATCTTGAGGAATCTCCCTATATTTATATGACCTAGTGAATAATAGATGTAATGGCAGTGTAAGTGCTTGCTTAAGTGTTCTCAGGTCATTGTTACTTATTCTGTGTCCTCCCTGCACTTTGTTTGGATCCAATTTCCACAGTTCTTTTTCAATATGATCTATTTTGATTCCAGTATCTGGGGTTACCTAGATGTCACTAGGACAACTTACCACCCCTTTTGTGGAGCCAAACTTTTTTGCATAAGATTTTGTAAATATATCTATAATCTGTTGTGTCTGAGAATAAATTTTAGAATCTCCACACAGTTTATCAATTTGTGTATCTTTACTTCTTCCACATCTTATGTATCTATAAAAAGGTTTCCCATTATGCTCAATATCTTTATATAAATGTTCTTCAATTTTTTCTTGATCTTGTCTAACACTATGCTTAATCTGTTTGTCCAACACATTTATTTCAGTTTCCAAAGTTGTAGTTTGACCTCTCTTCCATTTCTTATATTTTTTGCCTCTCACCTTAATCAGGTATATTGTTCTTATGAAAATATACCCCCTGATGTTGCATGCCTAGATCCCGATGTTAAACATTTTTTGACTTTATGCACTCAAACAATTTCTCTTTCAAAACTTTCCACGTTCCATCTGCAGTTTTTCCACTGAACCCCTCACTCCAGTTAGTTTTATATAGTAACTGTTTTGCTTCCCTATAATCTGTAATTAACCTTCTGTGCATTGGCTTAGATTTCAGTTTGGCAGAATTATCTAGCAACAAATTAACTTTTATGACCCCATGATCACTGCACATCAATGGTGGTAAAACTCGACTTGAAGTTACAGTAATTTCTTTGCGAACACAAACAATATCTAGTATATTCCATCCCTTGGTAGTTTTTTTTACAATCTGAAGCATTTGTTGTTCCTGAATATACTCTGTGAATATTTTTTTTACTATCATTGTTGAATCAATATTATTCCAGTCTGTTTCTGGTAAATTTAAGTCCCCAGCTAATATTATTCTTCCCTCCTGTGTTTCATGTAAGAATTGTATGAATTCCTCTAGGTCATCTGCAGTTGACTTTGGTGGTCTGTTCACTCTAACAATTGTTATATGTTCCAGGGTTGTCTTTATTGTCCCAGTTACACATACTATAGTACTGGTGTTATCACTGAACATGTAATAATCACAAGTCTCATAGCTATCTTTAATCCCTATCATAACACCTCCACCTGATTTTTTTGTTAGAATGTCTGTTACAGTAAGAACATTTATACCCTGACAGAACTGGTTTCCAGTCATTTTTCTTTAACCATGCTTCACAAACTATAACAACATCAATATTGTGGGAATGTAGCAAATTTTCTAATAAAAACAAATATTATTAATGCTCCTAGCATTAACAACCATCAGAGATGCATCAAATGTTCCTATCTGTGAAATGTTATATTTTCGACCTGGCAAAAATCCTGGCTAGTGTTTGTCAAATATTGCAAAATATCTGCTGCAAAAATTATCTTCCCTGATATAGACAAATGCACACCATCCTGCCTGGACATTTGTGCCCAAAAGAAGGCTTGGATGCTCTACACATTTCCATTTTTTAAAACAGGACATTGTTTTCCATGTAGGTGTTTATCCAAAAAAAATTTTCATTCACAGTGACCTGACTATCCTTTCTATAGATGATTTGTGAAAAATATGTCCTAACACCAGTACAAGCTATATTATCTAGGAGGGCTGTCAGTTCCCGACTAACAGTCAGAGAATCTTTGTTGGTGACATCATTTGTACCAACATGAATAAAAACAGATCCATACTTCCTTACATTAAAACATTCAAAGGCTTGTTTCACATCTTCTATTTTTGCTCCTGGCAAGCATAATACTACTCGATGTTCATTATCCTCTCTGCAAATATAAGTAACGGTTCCTCTAATAACTGAATCTCCAATTACAATAATATCTTTGCTGACCATCTCTGAAGAATTTTCATCTTCTAATACAGTCATTTCTGCTCTATCAATTGTTATGAAGGATAGATCTTCATCACTATTAGTCTTATTAATTCCACTGTTTTCATTGTGTATTAAATTCTTATCCAGCTGGCATTGTAAATCCACAGCTTGAGCCATGTAGTCATCATCTGTCTTTCTCTTCTTTTTTCTTACAGTAATGTTCTTCAATCCTTCCACGTTCAGTTTTGATTTCTTCCTTTTTACCTGACGCTTGCCTCTTTTTCTACCTTTTCCACTGAAAAGGTGATGCCTTTTTCTATAGACCGAGTGTTTTCTGATAGACAGATATCTTCATTCCCTGTCACCAGTGTGTTACATAACAAAGCAGAATCCTTTTTACTGCGTATTCTTTTTCCTTTACAGTCATTAGTCAGTTTCTTTTTCATCCTTGCTATTTGTTGAGAACTTCTTCCTTTCTTTTTTCTTTGTTTCCTTCTAAGTAAATCAGATCCTCAGATTGCTGAGTACTTGCATCCACAATTCCATAGTTCTCAGGGGCCTCATCATGTTTCATAGGAGTTGAATGTTCTTTGCAGAAAATAGATGCATCATTTCCTAAATCTGTTCTATTTGTTCTATCCCTAACATTATTTAGTTCATCAGTCCAGTCATTAATATATGATACAACAGTTCTCCAAGCCATGCCAATTGCACATGTGCAATCATCATTAAGTCCAGATTTGATTCTAACAATGGTAAGCAAATCATCCAACTTTTGACACGAGGAACGAAGATCACCAGTGTTATCAGCTGTTACCTTTAAATATACATAGCATTTATTACACTGTACAAGATACTTGTGCATTAGCAAATCATTAATTGCATACTCATTTAAGGAATCCATATTCAGCTTTAATTGAATAAAATATTGCGAAGGAAAAAAATTACACAAAGTCAGTAGCAAAGAATTCAAAGGATCTTAAATCAGCTTCTATGACAAAAATTATTCCAGCAATATCAAACTAAATAATAAAATACAATAAAGTTGTTTTGGCCATACAAGTTCTACCAGCCAGACAGAAGTTGTAATTTCTTTACGTGCAGTAGCTTCTGCTCACTATAGCTCGCAGTCGCACCTCCTTTTATCAATAAAAATAAATAAAACTTCTCTTACCCGTCAACTCCACAATAAATCACAAACCAAGACAGGATTGTTTTGATATGCTCAGAATTTTCCTCTCTGCAGTCTGTGTACATTTATAGCTGTCTAGGCCCCTTGTGGTGGCTAGAGCTTGCTTGTCCAAAACCTATCCCTTTCTCACAACCAAAAGTGAAACTAAAGGTAAAAACAAAATATGAATCAAAGTAAAGCTTGTTAATAAGCAGTCTCTTCCTACCTACAAACAGTTAAAAATAGTGATAACAAATGCAATATAAATTCAAATAAAACTGCTCTTACCAGTCAACTCCACTACAAATCACAAACCAAGACAGGATTGTTTTGATACTTATCCATTATCCATCTCATCCTGAACATTATGCACTGATGAGAGATGCATGCATGGCAGTTATGTAGTTGCCAGCAGGCTGGTGAAATGCTAATGGGGGTATCTAACACAGATAATGTAGTAGGTACTGATGGTCACTGGCTTCCCTTGCACATCAGAAAATGCCAACTTTAATTGAATATACACATTATTTAGTACTAGCTTTCACTCCAGTAATATGTTTCATAAGAATAAGGATAATGATGATACACTGTAAAAATAAGCTCTGGTATATGGTCCACAAAATAGCACTATATGCTTTAATTTTTAATGAGCAAAAATACATCTAACACTATATTTTGGCCTTAAATGTCACAGGTCAAGAGTATAGTAAATGCAAATTTGCTGGAATGCAATAAGCATATCAAGGGAACATAAAAAAACAATGATTATTCTGTATTAAACACACCGTTATTATAGCAGCTGAAGTGCATTTTCTACATGTGAGACACACAGCTTGTGATGTGCTTTTCAGTCTGCAGATGTAGCCTTTCTAGAGTAATCATTAATTGAAAACTAATTGACAAGAAGAATCTGTAAACTGAATTCTAAAGACACAATTCCATATCTATTTTTTAAATACAAAATTGTAAACATAAAATTCCAGACATACAGTACAAAATTCCTCAAATGGAATTCTAAGCACAGAATTCAAAATACAGAATTCTAAATACACAATTCCACAGACAGAATTCTAAACACTTATCTCTACAGGTAGAACTCTAAATTCAGAATTGTTAACACATAACTATATAGACAGAATTCCAATCATGGAGCTCTAAAGATAGAATTATATACTAAGATTTCTTCAGACAGAATTACACAGCAAGAGTTCTAAACATTCTAAACATGAACTTCTGCACATGGGCCCTGGTACTTATTACAATTAGAAGGTCAGGGAGGTAAGTGCAGCACCTTTTTATTGCATGAAGCTGGTATCCTGCAGGCTGTCCTGTTAGATTCAGCTGGTACCTCAATGGTACTTGATTCATTAATAACATATGACTTGGGAGGTAGGCTGTTTGTATCTGTACTGCATGCATGCATGGAGTACATTGCTAATCTATTCAGACAAGACCATATTGTCACACAGTGTTCACATCTTTGTGAATGGCTGAGGGATTTTATAAACAGTTATACTACGTACAGACCTTCTCCAGTACACAGGCATCATTATGACAAAGGACCATTTTTCATTAAATAGAATTCTTCAAATATAATTTTAAACAGAGAATCTTAAAGATGAAAATCTTAACATATATCATTCTAAATACAGTATTTCAAATAATTCTCCAGATAAAATTATTCACCAACACAGAAATCAAAATACAGATTTTTTTTCTTAAATAATTCTACTGATAGAATTCTTTACATGCAGTTCTAAACAGAATTCTACACATAGACTTATATGGCTAGAATTCTAAATACACCATTCTATCAGAGTGGTCCATGGATAGAATTTTACAGCTGGAATTCTAAACACAAAATTCTAAACAAAGAATTCTAATCACAAAATGCTGAGATGCTAAATAGCTCCAAGAAGTTCCGGAATATGGACATACTAGTTACTGAAACCAGTCTCAAGTTAAATCCAAAAAAGTACAGCACAATGACGTTTGGTGGAAAAAAATATTCCTATCTCACATGTTTTAAATGGTACCCCTCTTCATACAGACATCGTCATAACAGACCCTAGTATCTATGTGAACAGTTTTCCCTCATTCATTCATTCATTCATTATGTTTCTACAAAAATCTGGAAATCCTATATGGCCCAGTTAATTTCCAAAAGAATGTTTGCAAGATACAAGGATGTCATCCTGCCACTGAACTCTTCACTTATAAGCTCTGTCAGTGAATAGAATGTCCCCTTTGGTATGTATACATAAAAACATACTACTCAACTAGAAATACCTCACAGCTACCTTTGAAAGAAAATCAGATGTTTAAATCTTTCAACTATCACTACAGATTATCACAACTCACGTTATACTCAGTTGATTGCATAATGATCTGAGGTCACTTGTGTGTGTATGTTTTTTTAATTTGAGCTATGAAATACCCAGTTCTATTTGACCTTTTTCTTTAAAGAAAAAATAGTGGCTCTACAAACACCCACATTAAGGACCTAAATCTACAACAGCAAATAAATGACTCACTGGAGAGATAAGTTCCTAACTCAATTTATTACCAGCCTATTGAATAACTTACCACTATAGGTCAAACAAGGAACTACTTTGATTACCTTTCAAGCTAGTATTGATGAATAGATGGGTAGTTACAAATTTTCACCAGGATTGTCATGTACAACCCTACTCAATTTGGGTCAGTCATTTAAGTGTGTCTCTCTCTCTCTCTCAGGTGAAACTAATGCTTAATAATGTTAATGCTGAAGGATGTATTAGGCCAGGTATTTGATGGTCCTTATGATTGCTTGCCTGGTGTTGTTCCTATGAGACAGAATTCTGAAAACAAAATTTAACAGGCAAAATTCTGCAGATGGGATTCTTCAAATAGAATGTTAAACATAAATTTCTACAGAAATGTTTCTACATGAGGCAAAAAGTTGTAAGAATACAGTTATAATCATGAAATTCCATAGACAGAATGTTGTACAAAAGTCTTTATGCAGAATTAATTACAAACACAGAATTCTCCATACAGAGTTTTCAAGCTACAATTCTAGCTGTGGAATTCTACAGATAATATTCTAAATAAATGATTCTAAAGAAAGAATTCTAATAGTTAAATTCTAAACACAATTTCTACAGATAAATTCCTGAACACAGAGTTGTGCAGGCAGGGTTCTAGAAAGGAATTCTAGAGAAGGAACTTTAAACAAGGAAATTTTAAGAAAGGATTCTGCATAAAGAATTCTAGAAACAGAAGTGTACAGCTAAACTTCAAGACAGAGAATTCCACGGGTAGCATTCTAGTTACAAAACTCTGCATATATAATTTTATGCATATAATATACTTATAGATGCCTACACAGAACTTGACAGACCAGTGGTGCTATTCCTAGGAAAATGTGCATCGTGGATAAGGCTGTATAAGTCTTTCGGCTTTTCCCGGTTAGGGGTCGCCACAGCAGATCTCCAGTCCGCTGATTGGCAGTAGATTTTTATGGTGCCGAGTTGCCAGCCCGACGCCCAACCTTCAAAGAAGGCACACCCATTCACGCATGCACCTACCTGCATGTCTTTAAACGTCCAACAAAATAAATATGATGTACAAAAACTTTTGTGATTCGCAACACTAATTGCAGAATGTGGCGAGATATTGTGGTTCGTCCCACATCAATGAATACCATGGGAATCCACATCTCACCCACACCCCCCACAACCCCCACAAACGTATCCACTGTGAAAAACTTCTCCAAAGCTGACTTTGGACTCCTAAAAAACGAGAAGTGGCTAACTTCACGACACCTATGCCAATGGAAAATAGATGCATGACTGTCAAATCATACACCAATGCACTATACAAACACATACACTGTACGAACTAGCCATACTCAACAGAAACAAGATGCTTTCCTGCAAAACAAAAGGAAGCCAGTCTGGTGGTCCCCTGCCATTAATAAACTTTACAACAGAAGAAAGAAACTGTTGCAGAAAAAGGTGAAGTCTCAAGACTGGAAAAATTCCCTTATTAGCCTCAACAAAAAGTTGAGATCCCTCATCAAAACCTCCAAAGCCAGCTATGAAGGCAGAACTGCAGCAGACACTAAAAACAGCCACAAAGCCTTCTATAGTTATATCAAGAATTTCCATGGCAATTCCCAGATTTGCTTTGAATTACTGCACAATGGTACCTCCTATACTGAACCAACAGATATTGCCATCCTACTGGCCGACAGATTCAGTGACAACTTTACCCCTCTCACCCCTCTAAAGGACCAATCTCAATACCGGAAGAATGCCAGGCACCCAACATTACTGCAGCACAGGTTAAAGCTGCATTGTCTAAGGCCAAGAATACAGCTTCCAGGGGACCCAACAATATCCTGGGCTGTGTTTTACATGAATTACAAAGTGAACTGGCACCACATCTGTGTGCTCTGTTCACTCACATCCTCACCTGAGGCTTTGTCCCTACCGAATGGCACACTCATACAGTCATCCCCCTCCATAGAGGAGCAACTACAGACCCTGGAAATTATCGCCCCATTAGCCTGATGAGTCTGATATGTAAGGCTATGGACTGCATCATCATGGACCTAATTAACAACAATATAAGGAATCTCCAAACTCTAGATCCCATTCAATTTGGTTTTGTGAAAGGTAGATCATGCCTGCTCAATCTGGTTGACTTCTATGAGTCAGTCACCAGAGTGGTGGATGAAGGTAAGGCAGTTCATACAGTCTACCTTGATCTGACAAAGGCCTTTGATACCATTCCTCACTCAGGAATTATTGATAAACTCAGCAAACTAGGCATCAACCCCTATATCATTAGGCGGGTTGCAAATAGGCTTACAGATAGAGCTCACAGTGTGAAAGTAGCAGACTCCAAGTCAGACAGCCAACCAGTCATGAGTGGAGTCCCACACGGATCAGTCCTGGGTCTTCTCCTGTTTGGCATCTACTTCTCAGAAGTCCAGGCCAACATGGAGGGACTCTGGCTGACCAAATTTGCAGACAGCTGCAAGCTGGGAGCCATTATTAACTCCCCAGTTGATGCAGACATCCTACATTAATGCCTCACTGAGACCAAAGACTTGTGTTGAAACCATGGCCTTAAACTTAATGCCAAAAAAATGCATCGTCACCCCCTTTGGAAAAAACTCAGTTCCCACTAATTATCACATCAATGGGAGCCCACTGGACACTGAAGGCGTTATAAGAGATCTGGGGACACAGGTTGACAGCAACCTCTCCTTCAACCACCACATTGCCACTGTGGTCAGAAAGTCCTTCTATGTGGCACATCTAATTACCAAGAGTTTTGCTTCCATCTTTATTCTTCTCTCATTAGACCAATAAAAGAGTATAATGCCCCATTTGGCATGTACCTCACTAGACACCTGCAACAGCTGGTGAGGCCACAAACGTACCTCACAAAGAGGTTCCTAGGCCTTAAACACATGTTCTACATGGACAGACTCAAAAAACTCCAGCTATTCACTGTCTCATATCGTCTACTAAGAGGCGATCTCTGCTTGACTTACAAAGTCATGTCTGAACCAGCTCTGTTAGAAATGCTACATCTAAAGAAATCCCAATCCCTCTGCACCACATGCTTCAGAGACCTCAACCTCATTAGCACAATCAACAGAACATGCTGGAGGGACAGGTTCATAACCCAGAGACTACTCATGCTCTGGAATAGACTTCCCATACATGTCAAGCAGAGCATCTCACTAGCCCTCTTCAAGTGAAATCTTGATGAGTGGATGGGAAAAAGAAAGATCACCCCGGGGATCACTCCAGTGGCTCTACTTGATAGACGTACTGGGAACTACCGATGGGCGGCACAATGCCAGAGCACTTCTATGGGCTAGGTTTGTAAAGGGCCCAGGGGCATTAGCCTAGTACACACCTATGAACCTATGAGCCTACAATGACAGTAAACTCAGCATTAATTTTATGGATGGTACACAGTTTAAAGGGGAAGCTTGTGCTGTCAGTGCTGGAAAATGCCACAGCTCTATTGCCCATCAGGAAAATACCTGCCAGCAGTGATATCCCCATGCAGAACCTTTTCTGTTAGCTCTTACAATGCACCAAAACACCTCAGTATCATTCTATGGTAATGAACTCCATTTTGCCTATATGCTTAATGACAGTAATTTCTTTATGAATCATAGTCAAGCATGTTGGTTGACCAAAATGAAACAGTGTAAGGTAGCAGGATAAGGTACCATATATTTTACAGGTAGGCATACTCTAACTGTGCAATAATGTCATGCTATACAGCATTGCCTTCCTTCTTGAGCATAGGAATACATTGTATGCACTATTATACAAAGCACTTAGGTGTGCCATTCATAGTTTCATATGTATATACTAGGCTAATGACCACCATCGCCTTTATAAACCTAGACATGCAACCAAAACCAATTGCATTCCCTTGTAGATTGTGCATCTTAACTAGGGGTTATGTTTGTTAGGAGGTTGCTAAAAAGTTATGTGGGGGATATGTTAGTTAGAGAATATTTACTGTCAGCCTATATCTATAAGAGATATGGATCCAGCCCAGGGTGAATTTATGATTGCCCATCCAATGTTAATTAAGGAATGTTTACTGTCAACCTGTGTTTATAAGAGACATGGGGGGCCATGTCATAAAACTAGAATAGATATTATATGCTAGTACTGACTACATGAATCACAGGAGTTCCCAGATGCATGCTAGACACACTGTGCAAAATGCCTGTCCATATCTCTATACTATGTCCATGAATACTAGGGCCAATTCATGGGAAATAATTCTACATACAATATTTTAAGAACAAAATTCTCCAGACAGATTTACAAACAGAATTCTACAGCGAGAATTAGAATCCAATAATTACATAGCGGTATTTCTACACATACACTGTGATTCAGGAAGATTTAGTACAATGCAAAAGCCTTATCTTGGAAAGTTTCTGCATCATGCTAAACCTTTATGGCTCACAGACTTCACCACCAGTGAGGTCATTCTCCTTGAAGGGGCCTCACCAGAGAGATAAGGTTCTTAGGTGAAGCTATATGCTAATGAGGCAGTCCAACGGAGTGACTAATGCTTGTTGATGCTAATACTTTCCCCTAGAAATGTACACAGTTCCTGATTTGCTATATAAATATCTATAAAAGTCTACAGAGAAGATCTTAAAAACAGAATAGAATGTTGACTAAAACTTCTACAGAAAAATGTAAACACACAATTCAACAAATGGAATTCTAAACACAGAATTATACAGACAGAATTCAAACCAGAACTAAATATTCAGAATTGTATGCACAAAATTCTACAGATAGAATTTTTGAACAATGACTTCTTCAGATACAGGCTGACAAACAGACTCTTATATATGCAATTCTACATAAAGAATATTACTGATAGAATCCTAGACATTCAAATAGGATTCAAACACTGAGTAGTAAACATAGAATTCAGTACCAAAATTCTAAATATAAAATTCTACAGAAAAGAAATTAAGTATTAAAATCTACACACAGTATTTTATTTTGCAGAGAATTCTAAACATAGCATAATGAGGGAGTTGTACAGACAGAAATTACAGATTCTAAAGACATTCCATAGTATTCAGAAACATATTCACTGCTTACATTAATTACTCAATACAGGTTGGTCAATTAGCACAACTATAAGAAAATGTCATTCAGAGAGAGGTATGGCTGCAGTGAGACAGAACTTGTTATCGGCTCATTAGCATGTCTCTGAATTGCTCTGATCACATTAGTATGCTTCCTAGTTGCCCATGCATAGCGTTAACAAAGGTATCACCTTACATCCACAAATACACACACACACACGCACAATAACCATTTGAAATATCAGGACTTCCAATGCTGAGACCTAGAATGTGGAAACCGAGTTAAAGAAAATCCAAAACTAAATACACTGAGTTTGAGCTTACTGCTTCATGAGATATTCCCTTATCTTCAAGATTTTTCAATCTCATAGTTAATGTGTAAATCTGGGGGGGGGGGTGAAGGGGAGCTTTACCCCCTGCTAAAAATAAGTTCAAAGATTTTTGTCTTTGTCTCAGTGTTTCAGGGCTCAGGATTGGGAGTCTCATTATTTCATTGGGCAACACACACACACACACACACACACACAACCATTTGAAACATCAGGACTTGCAATGTTGACTCCTGGAATGTGAAAACTGAGTTACCAAAATTTAGAATTAGATACATTGATTCGAGGCACACAAGGCCTCAACCTGGTCTGTGATATTAATAGAACTTGTTGGCAGGATAGTTTTGTGTCCAAAAGACTCCCCCGTCTGTGGAATAGACTCCCTGTCCATGTCAAGCAGAGTACCTCACTAGCCCACTTTAAGAGGAACATGGATAACTGGATGATAAATAGAAAATACACCCCTGGGATCCCATCTGTGTCCCTGCTGGACAGGGAAACAGGTGATGACTTTGTGGGAACATGTGCCAAATTCTCAGCTAGGCTTATAAGGGCCTCCGGGCCAATAGCCTAGTATCATCCTATGAACTAATGAGCTTAGCGTTTAATGGAAAATTAGTAACCAAATGTACAGCAACTGTAAACGACCAAACACTCCAAAAATACACTGTGTAGTAGCAATAAAGGCGGTCCTCCGCTTTTGTATATACAAAATAGAGCAACACTGAACAATTTTTTATTTTTTTTATTTTTTATTTATTTATCATTTGTTGACCGGGAAATTGAAATCTGTTTGTGACAATTTTACGTGTATTCTTTCGAGCATTAAAGTGGTTTCACTGTTTGTTCAGTGTCACTCTATTTTGTATATACAAAAGCGGAGGACAGCCTTTATTGCTACTACACAGTGGATTTTTGGAGTGTTTAATGGAAAATTCACTTATCTCCAAGGTATTTCAGTCTCAGAGCTGATATATATATATATATATATATATATATATATATATATATATATATATATATATATATATATATATATATATATATAGGTAGATAGATAGAGCTTATCCCCTACCAAAAATAAGTTCAAAGAAGAAAAATGATTTTCAATATTCACTTTTATGTATTTTTTGTCCTTATTTCAGAGTTTCCGGACTCAGCACTGGGAGTCCCAGCATTTCAATAAACAGCTCAAACACACATACACGCACACACACACACACACACACACACACACACACACACACACACACACACACACACACACACACACACACTAAATCCCCCCATCTTCACTGAACATACCTGAACTACAAACACTCTCATAGGAATGAATGAGTGATCACTCTTTATTTTATTCTGGTTGCTTTTTTCTTCCTAGAGTAAAATTTTTAACAGATGAGCAAATTTCTGTATATCTTGACCAAGCAAATCAGGAGCATCTGAAATTTCCAGGGGAAGAGTACATGGTTAATTAGCATTAGCCACTCCCTCAGAGTAGACACACATGTGCACGCACTTGCACACACACACACACACACACACACACACACACACACACACACACACACACACACACACACGTGTTCACACTCTCCATCCCCTATGTAACCCCCTACTGTGACTACCCAAACAAACCACACACACACACACACACACACACACAAACACACACACACACACACACACACACACACACACACACACACACACAAACACCTCACCACTAAGTCTCCACTGAACTTACCTGCAATGTGGCTTCTCTCATTAACTTCAGTTGGTGAACAGTCTTTTGACAAAGTTAAATTTTACAGAAGATCATGGTAATTTACAGAGTGGGGATTGATTCTCTGAATCACTTGGCAGCATAAATCAGTAGCCTCAGGCATTTCCAGAGAAAAAAGCTTTGGAATGTTCCAGCTGTAAGCTTGAAGAGATGAGAGGAATGAGTCTGTGTTAAATTTTGAAAGACTCCTGACAGATTTTTAGACTGCAATTGTACTGTTTGGGTAGGGGGCTGAGGACAAATGTTGCATTGTGGTCGCTAAGGCAATCTGGTAGGACACCTATTGAGTAATATTGGGATTAGAAGTTAAGATCCAGTCTAGTGTCAAGGAAGACCCTGTGGATTTGTTGTATGTGACTGACAGCATTAATTAATTGCGAGAAGTTATGGAAATGTATACATGGGTGTTGGCTAGGGGGTGATGTGATGGACAAGTTGATGTTCATATCACTTTCAATGATGATTTCAAGTGGTATCTTGAAGGAGAAACAAGACAGTTGATTAACCTGGATATGAAACATTTGTAATGTTGGCACAATCAATCAGAGACATTTTATTCAAGAATGCCAGCATTACTTAGTCTAAGGATATGGTATGGTGGGGATCAGGTCCCATATCCCCTCTGTATTATAGCTGCGGAGTTGGTGTATATAAGTAGCATGAAGTGGAGGTACAAGGGAGCTTGCCTCCCTGCAAAAATAAATAAATAAATAAACACGTTTTTAGTTTTTTTTTTCATTTTCAGTTATCTAATGTTTAAACATTTGTGTCTAATCATTTGTCTTTTAACAGGGTGGTTTCAATCAAGTGTGTGATGCTCATTGAAGGATACTCATGACAGAATATTTTCCAAGATGTCACAGTTGGAACCACTGGTTGGATGAATAAGGAGGGATATTATGCAGATGGACTTGACTTTGTTAATTTTAAGTTGGGATAACAGATTTCAGCTATGGAGAAGGCTGGGACTGTACTTGGGTACAATGAATGTTCAAGAGTTTCTTAAAGGCACTTAGAAAAAAGAGTGGAGGAGTGAACCACTAAACACCAGACATACCATAATAGCATGCTTTAAGGGCATTAATTTGGATTCAAACCCTGTATCCTTCAAAAAAGGATACTAAACCTCTCTGCCACTATTAGTCACTAGAGAATCATGGAAAAAAGAATCAAGATGTGAAAATGAAAAAAAATAAATAAATGAAAACAGTTGTAACCCATTACTGGATGAGGCACTAGCCACCAGAAACAACAGTTTATCTGCTACCTGAATGTCACTTTAACAGAATGGGGATTGGGGGAAAACACTAGCCACCAGGGTAAATACTTAACACTGTCCCTTAAAGGCACATCAGGTCAGGGGGAGCATTAGATACCAGGGATACTCTATATAGTGTGTCTTGAAGGCATTTGAAAAAAGAGTGAAGAAGGGAACCACTAGACGCATAAGGGACACAATAATAGCATGCTTTAAGGGCACTAAATTGGATTCAAACCCTTTACCCCCCTCGAGAATACTAATAGCATGCTTTAAGGTCACTAAATTGGATTCAAACCCTTTACCCCCCCCCCAAGAATACTAACAGCATGCTTTAAGGGCACTAAATTGGATTCAAAACCCTTTACACCCCCCCCGAGAATACTATACCTCTTTGCCACCGCTAGTCACCAGGGAAAAACAAAGAATTAAGATGCAAAAATAAAAACATAAATGAAAACCGTTCCAAACCCTGCACCCCTGCTATAGAATGCATCAGCATTAACTAACTGAAAAGTTAGTGGAACAAGTGTTTTTTTATGAAATATATTGAGAATCTTGGACATTATTCAATGACTAAAACAGTTTGCAATTTAAGAGGGAAAAGAACAGAGAAAATAAAGCTATACATCGTAACCTCACAGCACAAGAAAAAGAGACAAAAGATAAAAGTGCTGGTGGGACAAAGAGGGATGGATTTAAATTATTTCCCTTACATACTGAAAAAGTCAGGAGAAAAACATCTTTGCACTAGCGTGCATTGATTGAAGGATATAAAGGGTGAAATTCCAATGTCTGGCACTAATGGCTGACAGTAATCATCTGGGAATTATCGGGACAAGGAAAAAGGATACATTGCCAACATGCTAACAACAGGGACTGCTCAGACAGGAGGGCTGATCTGCACTCATGGTAGTTAATGGCGATTCAGAGATATGCAAATTGGCAATAATGAGGTCTTTCCCCCTTGCCACTAATGTGTCTGAATAAGAAAACACCACATTTTTACTGCAGCCTTTAAAGTAAGCGGTGGGGATCCTTCTAGATCCCTATGGTAATTTAAAACACATAATTCTACATGTGGACTTCAAACACAGTATTCTACAGTCTAAAGAGAGGATTCAATAGAATTATAGACTGAAAGTTCTGCATATATAGCTGTAAACATAAAATATACATGTAAGAATCTTACTTCAACATTACACAGAAAGAATTCTAAACATGGAATTATACATAATAGATTTCAGTTACAGAATTAACTGTAACTGTAAATGAACTGGGGCAGCCGCGGTAGTGCAGGGGTTAGCGTTGCCACCTCACAGCAAGAGGTTCTCCGGTTCAATCCTCGGCTGGGTGCCTTCTGTGCAGAGTCTGCATGTCCTCCCTGTGGTTATGTGGGTTTCCTCCAGGTGCTCTGGTTGCCTCCCACATCCCAAAGATATGCTGTAGGTGGATTGGACACTCTAAATTGGCCCTAGGTGTGATTGTGTGCATACGTGTGCCTCCTGTGAAAGGTTGGGTGCCAGGCTGGCAACTCAACACTGTAAAACTCCACTGCTAATCATGAGCAGACAGGAGATCCGCTGTGGTGACCCCTAACCGGGAAAAGCCGAAAGAAGAAGAAGAAGATTTCAGTTACAGAATTATGCAGGAACAATTCTACAAAATTAAATTTCAGAAACAAAATTTTAAGGACCACATTTTGAATAAATTCTTCAGACTGAATTCTATACAAAAGAATTTACAGATAGCATCCTATAGATAGGGGGGGCCAATTCAAAAATGTTACCATGAGGCATAAACAATATGTGCATCATGTGGTAACTTTTCCTCATTCAGAGAGAGCCCTAGTGTACTGCGTTTACATGAAGGTAGGCACCACCATAGTAGGCTGTCCCTGTGACCATGCTAAATGCTAATGAGGCATTCCTGGGGAGAGGCATACACTAAGTAGCCATGTGCTCTCCCACAGAATTGCCTGTAGTAAGGCATTGATGGAACTGATCAATTTAGAGAATCCCTCAGCTGTGTAAATTAATATGGCCACTCATGTTAATGAGTAAGGCCAAAAGCTCATGTTCACCCATCATATTTTGGGTAACTGCCAGGGAATTTATTGGATAGGTAGTTTTGGAGGGAGAAGGGGGTGTTTGCATATGTGAGGAGCTGTATTTGTGAGTATATGTGTGAGTGTGCCTTTTCCTGGAGGTCGAAGTAAGGGGCCAAATATGAAGGTAGATAAGGTGTGTGTGTACCTGAAATGAATGTGTGTGTGTGGGGGGGGGTGGACTGTCATACCTATACACTCTACTAGACTAAACAGCAAATCCTGCAACACTGGGTCAGGAGGAATCACTAGACACCAGGGATAACTCTTTCATCTTGTACCTTAAAGGTACTTAACCATAATGTGGATGGGGGCAGGAACCACTAGCCACCAAGGATTACATTTAACATTGCAACTTAATGGCACACAAAAAAGATGTGGTGGGGGGACACTAATCACCCAGGATTATACTTTTTATTGCCTTAATGGCACTTAACAAAGATGTGTCAGGGGAAACACTAGCCACCAGGTATTACACTTAACATCATGCCTTGACAGCACTTAAACAAAGTCATGGTCAAGAGGGAACACTAATGCCAGAGATAACTCTTTAACAACATGCCTTAAAGGAACTTATTTAAAAAAAAAAGAAAGAAAGAAAGGTTTTGTGGATCAGGGGACCACTAGACATCAGGGATCCTCTAAACAGCATGAGTTAAAGACACTAAAAAAGATTCAAATTCTGCACCCTCCTACCAAGAATGTTAGTCCTCTGTGCCACCACTAGACATCAGGGACTACATAAGAATAACAGTTACAAGTGATTACAAAGGAGGGAGAGAGGCTTTATGCCAGAGACCCTTCAGACAAGGAACATAGCATTAACCCAGCACACTAACAAGTTAGACAGTAGCATTAACGCAGCAAACTAACTAACAGGTTAGACAGAAGAATTATCCCAGTACACTAACAAACACGTTATACAGTAACATTAACCCAGTACACTAACTAGCAAGTTAGACAGTAGCATTAACCCATTACACTAACTAGCAAGTTAGACAGTAGCATTAACCCAGTAAGCTAACTAACAAGTTAAGAGTATCAATGCATTTTTATGATATAATGAGGTTGTTGGGCATTATTCAAGGCCTGCAACAGTTCAGGAGTTATAAGGGAGAAGGATAATGTGCATATAACCATGCCTCTCAACCCCAATGCAAAAGAAATCAAGACAAAGCCAAAATTAATGTTTGGGTAAAGAAACACAGTCAGGAATAGATATCAATTATTCCTCTTGTAAACTTAGAAACTCCTAAGAATAACAGTTTTTACATTAACATACATTTACTTAAGAAATTATTCCTCTTATAAACTTAAAAACTCACTAAAATAACAGCGTTTGCATTAGCATGCATTTACTTAAGGATATAAAGTCTGAAACTCTAATGTCTGGCATTAATGACTGAAATGTAATCATCGGTAATTCAAAAGGGCAATGAAAATGCAAAAGGAAACATCAGGATCAGGGAGAGGTAAGGGATATGAAGTGTGTGCGCATGTGTGTGTGTGTGTGTGTGTGTGTGTGTGTGTGTGTGTGTGTGTGTGTGTGTGTGTGTGTGTGTGTGTTTGTATGTGTGTGTGTGTGTTTTCACACATGTGCTTGTGTGGTAGACAGAATGGGGAGTGCCTGTGTATTGTCTGTGGGAGAGTGAATGGAGTGAATGAGGGGGTGCCGGGTCTAACACAATGCATCTGCGGCCACTAACTATTGCAGGAATTGCTGATCTGCACTTGCTATAGTTAAAGCTGCTTTAGATATGTGCAGATTAGCCGATAATGAAGTAATTCCTCATTGCGACTAATGAGCGTCTGGATCACAAATTAACAAAGTCATGGTCAAGAGGTATTTGCTCTTTCTCTTTAGTCTATGGGGTGTTTAGATATGACAGCCCCACCAACCCTGCTTCCCATCACACGTTCATTACACACATATACACACACCTCCCTAACCTACCATCTCTAGACTGCAACCTTCCAGGAAGACAAGAACTAACACAATTACTCTCACAAAGCACTTGTTGAAAGCATTGAGGTTCTCTCTGAATCCCTGGGGAATTCTAGAGATATAATTCTACAGAAAGAATTCTAAACACAAAACAAAAACTCTACTTAAAATTTCTAAACATAATTCTACAAACAGAATTATAAGCACATAATTCTACTGGTGGAATTTTATAGACTGGATTCTACACATAAAATCCTAAACATATGATGCTACAGATAAAATTCAAAATATTGAATTATGTAGTTAATATTCCATATATAGAATTCTAGATGAAGAACTCTGCAGATAGAACTGAAAACACAAAATTCTATAGACAACATTTTAAACAGAAATTCCACTGATTGAATGCTATGGATATAATTTTATAGCAAGAATTCTAAATACTGAGTTCTACAAACAGAATTCTGTAGATATAATTCCAAATAAAGAACACTGTGCAGAAAATTCTAAGCACAGAATTAAGTGACTTGAAGTGTAGAGAAAAATATAAATAAAGAATTTTACAAACTGAATTCCAAAGACAGAACATGGAATTGTATAGACTGAATTACAAACACAAAATTCTACAAATATAATTCTAAATACAGATTTATAGAGATACCACAGGTTCACAGGGATCAAGAAATGTTTTTTGTATCATGGTAAGCAATTTTGCATCTAGGATGGGATCAATTCAGACACAAAAATATTTTTATAGAGTTTGTATGTAGGATTGCACAGGAAAATGAATATCTGACTGAAAAAGTTATAGTGGTTGGTGTGCATTTGTGAGTGTTCACAGGTTATAGGGTTAGGATAAAGGTTAGGTAAGGGGATAGCTTTACTGTTTTGCATATTTTGGTGGTGTGGGTTTTCTGAGTCCTTTTCTCTTCTGTAGTGGTAGTGTTAGGGATAGGGGATTTAGTAACATAATATGTATAGTAAGGTTAGGGGCAGAGGTAAAGTGAGGGTTAGGGTTAGTATACATGAATAAGGTGGTACTGGGGTAAAGGTTCAGACCACTTCTACAGTGACCTGACCTTCTTAGCTACTGGGGAAAAACAGTTAAAGCTAAGGCACCTCAGATGTATTGTAAGTACATGTACAAATTGTCCACTCATTAAATTTTATACTTCATGATGCACATTCAATAAAGCCTACTTGGTCCATTAAAACTGTGTTCACTTCTTGGCATGATGCACATGGGTCTATATTACATTATCAAAGTTTCAAAACTTCAAATCTGATATGGTCGACACCATATAATCGAAGTCTTGAAACATCGAAAATGTAATAAAACACTACAACCTACAAAAACAAACCATTTAAATGCTCTAAGCAGGGGGGCAACCCTCCCTGCACCCCACACCCCCCGCTACTTAAATATACCAATTCCAAGAACGCACTACAATGCAAAAAAGGGAAATCCACAATTATTAATGCTATTGGCCTATAATTATCCGGACTTTGGGGGTCTGAATTAGCTTTATGTATAAAGATTGTTTTTGACGCATTAAGGCGACGATCACTAATTTTATTTCTGATTATGTAGTTAAATACATGAGACAATATTTTACCAAAACTATCAGCAAACTCTTTATAAAATTCAACTGTCAAACCATCAGGACCTGGTGACTTACGTACTTTCATATGTTGAATTACATATACTATTTCTTCTGGAGATATAGGTTTAATCAGATCACCTTGCAGACTCTCTTCTAGTTTTGGGAAATTAATTTTTTGCAAAAATCTTTTATTCTGTTTATGTATAGACCTATCAATTTGACCCTCATATACCTTGGTATAGATTTTTTCAAAAATATCAATAATATCCTCAGTTTTAGAATACACTGTGTCATTATATTGTATTTCCGAAATATGTACAGTTGTTTTCGATTGATTTATAATCCTTGCCAGTGCTTTTGACGGTATTTGAACATTATTGGCATATTTCACTAAACACCTATGCTCCTGAATTGTTAATCTACTGTTATGCAGCAAGAAGAGATCCCTTTGACATTTCAAGTGATTTCCATTTCGGTTCTTTTCCATCCTAGTTTGTCTTTCTTTCACACTTACTTAAAGCAGTTCTTCATTCTGTCCACAAACTTGCATCACTAATTATCCTTTGTTATACTTTTTAACAGTTCTCTAACAGCTACATACAGTCTGTGAGAGTGTCCCCCTCCCTCTACCTGGGCTAAAACTTATTGCAATCTCCATGCATTCACCAGACGTACAAGACAGATTTTATGGGACAATGCACCCAAACAGTGAAATGTAGGTCTTTTTGCTACACAGACCCTGTTCTTACTGTACATTTCATTCTCTATACTCATTTTAAAACTGGAAGTGGCATGCACACTCACAGGGACATTAGTTCCTAGACTCCTCACA
This sequence comes from Protopterus annectens, assembly GCF_019279795.1. Taxonomy (NCBI): domain Eukaryota; kingdom Metazoa; phylum Chordata; order Ceratodontiformes; family Protopteridae; genus Protopterus; species Protopterus annectens. The sequence continues at coordinate 1,329,384,349 of NC_056733.1, forward strand.
GCCTCTCTCTCAAGATTCTCCTCTTCTACCACTATACTGTATATCATCGTAGGTCCTTTAAATTTAGCAAAGTAAGCTAAATAGGTCAGTGATACTGTAGTCTGCTCTCCACAGCATACTTACAACCTGTAGTTATGCTTATGCATGCCATGTTTAAACTGATACTGTATAACAATTCCTTTCATTACAACATCAGAGTGTATTTGCTTTCTGCTGACTTCTCTGGCACCTGTTTATCGATAGGTTTTTGCTACTCGGCGAGGCCAGGTTCTACCCTCTCCATTCACCCTCTCTGCACTTGGGCTCACTCTGCTCCCCTACTGTACCTCCAATTCCCACCCACCCTTACTACACCTAAACTTATTTCTGCTTACATATTTTATTGTCTCACATATCCATCTCTTACCAACCCACTCATAACTCACAAATCCCTCTACTATACCCTTGTCTCCCACTTCACAACATCTGTTATCAGCCACTACACTATTAGTATCTTTACCTTCTTCAAATTAGTTTCCTTAACTTCTCTTCACTTTACACTGTCTACTTCTCATGCCATCCTTCTTAGCTTACTACTTTAATCACTTTTCACTCTACTTAATATTTTCCTATTTTTATTTCTACCCCTTCCTTCTTAGCTTGTTACTTTAATCACTATTTACCTTTCCCTCACACTACAGTACCTTCATACCCTCTCTACTACTCAACATTAAGCCTCCTCTTCCTTCTGGAATTCCTCCCACCATATATCCATCTAGCAAACTCATACTACCTTTCTCACTTTTCTTCACACTTTTCTTTTGCCTGTTACACCTCACTGCACTCAACCCATTTCCTTGCCCCCTAAATACTCAACAACCACATCTTCCTTATCTATCCAGTCTGAATGCTACATAGACATATCTTCTAGGCTCTATCAAATAAATCCCCCTCTCCTATACAAAATGAAAATAATCCCACAAAAAATAACCATTTTATTTTGCTAAACAGTATTAGCATCAACCAGCAAATGTACCTTACCAAACCTATCAGAAACCAGCAGCTAATGTATTACACATTCAAGCTGACTACTTTACCCTTATGTGGAGACATTCACTCCAATCTAGGGCCCACATCAAACAATCCAGCCACACAACCTCACACCAACAATTCCTGCAAATCCTTATATATGGTCTAATCCTCCAAAACATTTGTAATAAAATTTCTGACTTTCACGCATGGATTGCCCACAGTCAATCAGATATCATTGCTGCTATCAAGATTTGGCTGAAACCTTACATTAAGGACTCTGAATTTCTCCCTCCAGACTTTGCAAAATCAGATCAGATATGCACTACTTTTTCCAAACACCTACAATATAGCTCCATATACAAATTATATTCCATGGTTTGCTAATGCTGAAATTCTTATTTCTTTCCTAAAAATAAATAACTGAAAAAATTGTGTATCATAGTTCCTTAAATTCCCCCTGGTAACAACATATCCTTACTGGAAGAGATCCTTGCCTGGATTTCCAATAATATTAAAAATAAAACTATCATCCTGGTTGATGTAAATATCAGTTGGCTAGACCTCTGCTGTAACTTCCCATCTTCAAATATTAATCTATATAATTTTACTTAACTTATCACTTCAACCGGACCTAAAAAAAATGACAGTGGCTCCATTTTAGACTGGATTCTGGACACTGACCCCAAAAAATATCCTCTGCCGGTACACTCCCAAACATCCTTACTGATCACCTTCCTGCCTTTGTTCACCAAAATGCCTCCCTTTCAAAATCCACACCAGTATAAACAAATAAGGAACCTGACTAACTTTAACCCACTGATCTTCATAGATACACTATAAAAGAGTAATTGGTGCATGATAAAAACTTTCCCTCTAGATGAGGCAGTCAGTTATTCAGCTCAATATTTCTAGATACTCTTAATAGCATTGGACCTTTTCATCTAAATAGGATCAAAACGAGTCATGCACCATGGCTAACTAAGCCCACTAACAAACTTATGCAAGCCATGGACAAAATTTGGAAACAATGGATAACAGACCTGTTAAAATTTTAACAACTTCAAAACCAGATAAAAAGACTAGTCAACAAAGGCAAAAAACAACATTGCCTAAAACGTCAGACCAACCATAAGCTAAACCCCTGAAAAATTCTGGAATTCCATTACATCACTGGTAAATCTGGGCACAAAGAGCAACCCATGTCCACATCCTGACAAAACATCTCAAGAAACTGCCACTCTCTTTAATTCTCATTGTATCAACACTAAAGCACACATCACTACTAATTTTCCCCAAGCACACTGCAGCATAAACCTTACTACACCATCAAACCTATCCTGTTACTCCCCTTCCACTACACCCTCCCATTCTTCTCACAAGGCCACTACCTACTCTTCACCCATATTCCCTTTTAAACCCATTACAGCCATTACAATAAAAAGACTACTTTTCAAGCTCAAACCTTGCTCTAATGCACCTGACAACCTGCCCATGCAATATATAAAGCCACCAACCAATGCTATTGCCTACACTATAAGTATATTTCTTAATAGATCCATCCAGGAATCCTATGTACCAAAAGTCTGTAAAAAGAATTTATTCTTCCTATTCATAAAGGTGGCAACAGTACTAATATCTCAAACTTCCAACCTATCTCCATTATTCTAGTCTCCAAGATCTTAGAAAAATGTATAAATATCCAACTTGTTAACTTTCTACTTTACAACCAAATCCTATCTTTCACACAACATGTATTTAGGCCAGGCCATAATACTACAACTGCCATCATATATTTTATGGAAACAGTTAATAGAGCCTGAGACACTGGCAAAATTGTCTCCTCCCTATTTCTAACTTTTCAGATGCATTTGATACTGTCTCTCAACCTCTACTTATAACCCAGCTCTCTAACATTAGCCTTTCCCCCCTCCTGACTCAACTGGTTCTCAAGCTACTTCGCAGACAGACAACAGGCTGTTAAAAGGCAACACTCCCTTTTTCCTTATATTAACACCTCTACCAGATTCCCCTAAGGCTCTATACTAGGACCCCTCCTATTCAGCATTTTTATTAATAGTTTTCATTCTTCACTCTGTCAGGGATCTCCTATTCAGTACACAGATGACTTGACTATCACGTGCTCTGCTGATTCCATATCTGATTGTCACAAGTAACTCAAATGGCCTTTACCTCCACTGAGACCTGGATGTACAATAATCATTTATCCCTTAACCCAAACAAAACCAAGCTCATACTATTCATCCCTAAGAAGACAACTCCCTTGAACAAAGCTCAGTTCACTATACATTCTCAAAGTAACACAATAATCAAGAATGCTACACACACAAATCTATTAAGAGTAATTATAGATGAACATCGCATCTGAAGTTTGACTTACACCTACATCACAGAATCAACAAAACTCACCAAAAGCTATGAATCCTCTATAGGCACAAGCACTTCCTTAGCTTCTCCACCAAACAGGCCCTCAATTCCATTTACCTACTACCCTCTCTCGTATATGGTGCCCCTCGATTTACTAACCTCCAATCCTCCCTAAAAGTGAAGCTAGAGACATGTTATAACAAAATTGCCAAACACTTTCTCTATCACTGTACCGCGCTACACTCTCTCAACTGACTAGAACTACCACACTACCTCTCCTACCTGCAATTAACAATGGCACACAGAATAATCTTTAAACCATCAGACTGTTCTGCTCTTAGTTTGATATTTAGTAACTACCATCCAAAAAGGCCTCTCAGGTCTCACAATCAGCACCTGTTGCTGGTACAAAAACTGAACCTGACAGCCGGTCAAGTTCTTTACTCTTGCTTTTTAGCCAAAAATTGGAAAGCCCTGTCACTATTAGAACTACTCAGAATCTTGCCTCTTTCAAACTTCTCAATGAAACTACCTATTTCTATCTAGAATTGCACTTGCACCAAGTCTCTACCTTACAAAACCTAACTGCCTTTGCTTAATGCTGAAACTGAAGTTTTTATATCTACTATCTAATAATGGCAGATGAAAGCCACACTATTCTAATGCCAGATATTTTTATGTAATGTTAATCTCTTTAATTTAGTTGTTCTGTATTTTGTTTTACTATTAATTCAGTTAATTGTTAAACAAATACAAAATTTTACCTTTGTTGTATTTACTCTTGGAATTTACTCACAATGTATGTATTTATCTCTATGTTCATGTTCATATTATTGTGGAGCTTTTCTCCCCAGGTCTCCACTGAAATTGGGCTCTTAACCACCCAGTGCACTATCCCGAGAAACAAATGCAAATAAATAAATAAATATCATGTAATGGACTTCTATGATAAACAATGCATAAACTATACCCATGAATCAGATGTGTGTGTAGCACATCTGATAAACCTAGTGATCCACACAGTGTATACTATCTATAGATCATGGTTCAAGTCCCACGTTTGTCTTTTAAAGATGCATTCTTGCACCTTTTGCTTTCCAACACACAAACCCACTAAGCGGCATTGTATGGCAGTTAGCAACTTTTCCCCATCAAACCTGCAGGTCTAGAACAGCTGCAGATAGTAAGTGGACAGTAGCCAATTTCAAAAGAGATACATTGTATCCTCTATAGTTTGCCACCACGCAAACACACTAAGCAGCATTGTGCAGTGGTTAACAGACATACTTAGTAATGAATATAAAATATACTGCTGTTTCTTAACTGTTTCTGTGGAGCAGATATAAGTGTAGGGCTGCAATACAGGTGAGCCTAGGTTCTAATCTAGCACACTCCCAATTTTATTAACGTTTGTCTACTCAATTTAAAAAAAAATAAATAAATAAAAAAGTTCAAAAATAATTATAAATAAGATTTAGAAATAACAAACACCAAAACCAAGAAAAACATATATGAAGAGTATCACCAAAGGAACACTGCAGCACTAAATCCAGAAAATTTATTGAAAAAAGTTAAGCGCTTTCGTCAAAATCACAAGACTTCATCAGAATAAGAACATACAAAAAATGCCATATTTAAATACCCTAACCCTTACAGCCATTGGTTGACAAAGCAAACATCATTTCCTGTAAAATAATTAAGCAGTTTAAAAAAACAGTAACACATAATCACAGTAAATGCCCACTACAACACACCAATTGCCACCTACCAGCCACATAGACATTAATGTATTATGTACTGAGGTATGATTTAAAACACAGATCTTGAATAAAATCACATAAAAACAGCTGATTTTAGTTTTAATACAGAACTAATGGATAACTTGTCATTGAGCCCAGGTGGCTGACATGCATTTAATTTAATCTGCCACTTGAGCTCTAAATATTCAAGGAACTCATCGCCGGGCCCCCCTCATGGACCCAGGTCTACTTGTTCAAGTGTAAAAAATTTAAAATAATATGTCGGGTGTACCTTTATATGCTTAAATAAAGCATTGGTTTCTTTATTTTTAGTATATCATAGTTGTGTTGATATATTCTTTGTCTGAGGGCTCTGATTGTCTTCCCCACATAGTACCCCTCACATACCATACAGGTTGCAATCTATACCACTCCCTTGATGTAACACTAACACTTTCTATTAGTAGTAATTTTACCATAGTTCCTGACTCTAATGGAATCAGTGTCCAATATATATGGGCATTGTCCACACCTCCCACATTTAAAAGTTCCACCTAGGCCTGCCTTTAACTTTTTCCTCTCCACCAGTCCTTTCAAGGAGGTGCCCTTTTTGTAAACCACAAGAGGGTTTTCCCCCAACCTTTTGTTGATTTTCTCATCCAAACAAAAAATGGTCCAAAAATCATAAATGATGCTTCTAATGTTAAAAAAATCCCTAGTGAAGGGCAGGACACATGCCCTAGTAAAACTGTTAGTTTTGACCAAACCAGAGCTTCTATTCACACCTTCAGGCTTCTCTAAGAGTGTGGAATAAATACCCCCAACTCTTTTTGATTTGACTTCTTCAGCTATGTCATTCACAAAGTTAAAGAGGTAACCTCTTTTCTGCAACATTCCCATTAGGACACCACATTCTTTAACAAAATCGTCCTGGTCAGACACCATTCTGGTCAATCTCACGTATTGCCCCTTGACAAGGGATTTTTTTCTGATGCAGAGGGTGGCAACTCTCAAAATGCAACAAAGAGTTAGAAAAGGTAGGTTTTCTATAAAGGTGTGAAGTAAACCTACCCTTGAAGTGATCTTTCTTAATAGTAACATCCAGATAATTCAAGGTGTCAAGGTCCTTGGTCATGGTAAATTTCAAAAAGTTGGTAGTGTTATTGATGTAAACAAAGAACCTATTCAGGTCATCTTCACTCCCATGCCTAAATAAAACCATATCATCCAGGTACCATCCATATAGTACCCACATGTCCCTGAATTCAGAGTTAACTACATAGAGGTCTTCCCACTGTGCTAATACAATGTTAGCAAATGACGGTGCACAACATGCACCCATTGCCACCCCCTGCACCTGCTTGAATAAATGCCCCTTAAAAGTGATAAAGTTGTTGTCCAGAACCATTTCCATACAGGACCTGATAGTAAGGATAGTGTCATGGTTCAATGCACTATTTAAGCATAAATAGTCATAGAATCATTCTAGTCCAACATCATGGGATATTACTGAAATTTGCAACTACCCACATAACCACTACTCATACAAACAAGCACAGACACACCTTTCTCCCTACACTATAAACCAACAAACCACACGCAAACACAACAAAACAAACAAAACTGCTAAACCCTACGTGTAAGCAGGGGGGCCCTCCCCACACCTTCCTACTTATATACACTAACACGGAGGTCGCACTAAAAACACAACACACGAAAACCACCACTACACACTCTATACTCCCCTTGCACAAGCACACATCATACTTACAAATACCACCATTCGCAACACTTACACACTCAGAGTCTTACCTACCTACCCAAACCCACACCTCAAAACTCCAAACACACTCGCACACACACTAAAGTCCCTACCCAAAACCCCTAGTAAAATATCACTTACCTGAATCTCCAGCTACAGCCACACCATGAATTCGACATTTCCACATTCATCATTTCCACACTCGGTATTCTGCACTTTCGTGCAAGTGCAGTTTTGACACTTCAGTCCCGAACTACTGAAGTTTGATATTTCAGTAGCTCGAGATTCTGAAGTGTATCCATTCATATATATATATATATATATATATATATATATATATATATATAGATACATAGACAGATATAGATCTATAGGTTTACTATCAGAATGTGGAAAATCAAAACAATTTTCCAATTTTTCATCAAATTCTTTATCCGAATTTGGAATTACAGAATTACCAAAATGTCAGAAATGGTAACCACCGAATCGACATTTGAACACTGGAAATTCCAATGTCAAAATTCCATGCTACTGGTAACATTTTTGCAGGGGGGCAAGTTTCACACCCCCTGCATATTGTATATTCCTACTCTGATAATATACTATAGTGAGGAAAAGGGTAAATTTCCCGATTCCCACTGTAGTGCGATCTGTTATCAGAAAGTCGATTCCGTACTAGAGAATGCACACAACCACTTACTAATAAGGCTTTGAACATTTCCGCATCAGCATGAGGAAAAGGGCATATACATTTTATTTGCCCAACAGTACTTACAATAAGTGAAATATGATTAAGTGAAATGAGTTTTCAGTGATTTGAGCTTTCAGTGATTTTTTGAGGGTAAATTGAAATTCAGTAAAATTAGTTTTTAGTGAATCAAAGTAGACCTATATATATATATTGCAGTGGGGCAAACTATCTGGAGATATACATAGGTGAGTATATTTTTCTGGCAGTTCAGAGTTGTGTGCTGGTAATTGTTGTTTGACTAATTTTATATCATTGCTGGCTGACTTCAGAGTTGTGCACTGTTATTTTTGCTTCACTGTATAGTTTTTCAGATCTCTGCTGAAGGTGTTGGTTTTCCCATACCCTCCCTATTCCTGTGTTGTTGTTTAAATTTGCAGGCTTTTGCAGTTGCCCAGCCCCACTGTAGATATGATGTGGGACACTCCCCCCAGTCCCATCTCTTTACCTCATTCTATCTAATAGACTCCTTCTGCACTTGTTTTTAGTCATTTTTAATTTAATTGCACTTTTTAAACTGTTTGGTATAACATTGCTACATACTCAAGTGTGCTAGCTTATACTGCATTTGAATTGTTTTGACTGCTGTTTTAGCTACTTTTCTGTATATATATATATATATATATATATATATATATATATATATATATATATATATATATATATATATAAAAATACCCTTCCTGTAACTAGTGTAGTCCAGATTCAGATTTGCTGTATCCAGGACTGTATGTAAGCTTCTGAGCCCCCCACCAAGCTTTCTGTGTTGGAGGGAAGCATTCTAGCTTATCAGTGGGAGTGTTAAGCACTAGATAACCTATCTACCACTTAAGGAGTGGTTCTAGCCCAGAAATTGTAGTTATTGGCTGTTTGGACAGTTTTTCCATCTCTCTCAACTTTCTGATTTAAAAGCCCACATTTGCACTTGTTCCCCCTTTCCTGTAACTAGTTTAGTCCAGATACAAATTTGTAGTTTTAGCTCTTGAATTTGCTTATTCGTGATCAGCACTTGTTCAGAACTTGTAAGCACTAAATAACCTACTAATTACTACAGCACTCAACCTTCCTCATTACCTAGAGGAAAACAGTTTTGGTACTTACTTTCCTCACTTGCTTAGAGAAAAACAGCTCTTGTACTCACTTTCCTCACTTATCTAGAGGAAAATAGTTTTTTATTCAGGCATGTCCAAGGGTCAGCTCCCAGTGTTCTCTCCTGTCTATCTGATGAATCTGGGCATCTTGGGGCAATGTAGAAATTGCCTCAAGTACACAGACAACCCTTTCCTCCTACCACCCAACACTACAACTTGTGAGAGATGCACTTATCTAGCCAAACTGGAGGTAAAGCTCTCTCCAATCAAGACTGAACCTGACAGTCAAGAGGAGAAGGTAAACACTTGCACCACACCATACTCATCACATAGTCTCACTAAATCTACACCACCAAAATCCACACATAGAAACACAAAAACATTTGTGGAGGCTCTCAATAATAATCTGCTCAAGCAACAGAGACCTCCAAAGCAGAAATGCAAGCAACCTCCACCCCCCAACACAACCCAAATGACACATAGTCCACAGACTCAGTGTGCCACTCAACCACAGCCAATAAGGCAAAACAACGTACCCAACACACTAGTCATAGTTGACTCTATATTCAGGCACACTGATGTCCCACTCACCAGGCTAAAGAAGGAGAAGGTTACTGTCAGCTACCTGTCGGGTGCCAGGATCCGCCACATAACCCACGCACTCAGGTCACTCCATAGCAAGTAAAAATATGACTCTGTCATTGTCCATGTTAGTGTGTACGACCTGAGATGTACCTCCCTGGACTACATGAATAGAGACATAGAAGAGCTCTCCGATCTTGTAGCCCAGGCAGGTATGACTCTAGCCCTGAGTAGCATTCTGCCATCACCCAGAATGATGCCGCAGTACAAGGACAAAATGACTGACTTCAACAATTGGCTAAGCTTCTGGTGCCATTCTAAAGGGATCCAGTATCTGTCTGCCTGGGATGACATGGTCGACAGACCACAATGCTTTGCCAGAGGTGGCCTGCACCTGTCACCCCTGGGATTCTGGATACTGGCTAAGGTTCTTGCTGCCCCTATAGTGCATTTTTTAGGCAAGGTTCAAATGAAAAATTCACCACCATAACTGGAACAGGCAAGCAAAAACTGAGGGTGATGCTACTCAATGCTAGAAGTCTAAATCTCAAAATGCACTCACTCGAGGCACTCCTTTAAATGGAGAACATCGATGTCTGTGCAGTGACTGAGACCTGGTTCAAGGCTCCAGAGAGCACCCCTGCACTACCAGGCTATAACTCATACCACACTTTTCGGCCATGTAACCTGGACCGGAACACCAAAGGCGGAGGTGTGTCCATATTCATTAAGGATATCCACACCTCCTGGCTAGTTGCTCAGCATAATGCAGCTGAGGTTATCCAAGTGCAACTAACTCTGGGCAAAACTGCAATCCAAATTGTAGCTTGCTACAGATCACCCACCATTACCCAGTATTTCCACTCCTCTTTTCTTGATGTACTAGAAAATATTAGGATTCAACCAAACACCCTAATAATGGGCAATTTCAACTACCCTACCATTAACTGGGAAAACTACTCAAGTACCAACTCCTTCGCTCAACACTTTCTGGAATTCATAAACTCCAATGCCCTGGATCAACTTATCCACATCCCCACAAGGGGCAACAATATCCTAGATCTAGTCATTACCAACATGAGTGACCGGTGTTCCACACCTGAAGTCAACGCCTCATTGGTCTGATCTGACCATAAGCTAATTACCCTAGATATCCACATCCTGCCCCCACCCCCCATTAAGGAAACCATGGTAAAAAATTTCTCCAAAGCCAACTTCATGCTTCTTAAGACAGAAGTGGTGAACTTCATTACACCCATGCAGATGGACAATACAGTTACGACTACTGAATCCTACACAATTGCACTTTATAAGCACTTACATGAGTGCATGGATCGTGCTATCCCAAACAGAACCAAGATGCTATCCTCCAAAAAAAGGAAGCCAATCTGGTGGTCCCCTGCCATAAACAAACTGTACAACAGAAGTAAGAAACTGTTGCAAAAGAGAGTAAAATCCCAGGAGTGGAGGAGCTCCCTGGTCAGGCTCTGTAGTAAGCTGCGATCCCTGATAAAATCCTCCAAAGCTAGTTACGAAAACAAAATCACCACTGATTCTAAAAACAACCACAAAGCATTCTATAGCTTTGTCAAGAATCTCAATGGCAACACTCAGATCTGCTCTGAGTTACAGCACAATGGCACAAAATATACAGACCCAACTGATATTGCCAACATCCTGGCAGATAGGTTCAGTTCTAACTTTACCCCCCTCTCACCCCCTAAAGAGCCCATCTCTATACTGGAAGAATGCAAAGTTCCTGTAATCACAGCTGCACAGGTAAAAACCACACTCTCCAAAGCCAAGAATACAGCATCCATGGGACCAGACAATATCCCAGGCTGCATTCTACACGAACTACAGAATGAACTGGCACCCCACCTAAGTACCATGTTCAATCATAGCCTCACCTCAGGCTTTGTGCCTGCTGAATGACACACAGTAATGGTTATCCCACTCCATAAGGGGGAGGCACCATGGACCCCGGGAACTACCGCCCCATTAGCCTGACGAGCCTGGTCTGGAAGGCCATGGAATGTATCATCATGGAACTTATAAACAAAGACATTGGTAATCTCCAAACTCTAGACCCCACCCAGTTCAGGTTTGTAAAAGGCAGATCATGTCTCATAAACCTGATAGACTTCTTTGAAGCAGTCACCAAAGCCGTAGTCAAGGGTAAGGTGGTTCACACAGCCAATCTAGATCTTGCCAAGGCTTTCAACACCATCCCCCACTCTGGAATTATAGATAAACACACTAAACTAGGTATAAATCCCTATGTCACAAGATGGTTTGCCAAATGGCTCACTGACAGAAACCACACTGTGAAAGTAGCAGACTCCAAATCCGACTTCAGACCAGTGACAAGTAGAGTACCGCAGGGTTCAGTCCTGGGACCTCTCCTTTTTGGTATCTACTTCTCTGAAGTACAGGCTAACACAGAAGGTCTTTGGCAAACAAAGTTTGCAGATGACTGCAAACTAGGAGCCATAATCAAAACTCCTAATGATGTGGACATCCTACAAAAGGGCCTCACTGAGATGTCAAAGCCATGACCTCAAGCTCAATGCCAAAATGTGCATTGTCATCCCCTTTGGTAAAAACTCTGTACCCATGAACTACAACATAGGCGGTAGTATACTTAACACCAAAAGTGTGATAAGAGTCCTTGGGACACAGGTGGACAGTAGTCTCTCGATAATCACATCGCCACAGTAGTCAGGAAATCCTTCTACATGGCACACCTCATCACAAAAGGTTTCTCATCCATCAAAAAAGAGGTCATTGTTCCCCTCTACTCATCACTCATTAGACCCATTATAGAGTACAACGCCCCTTTTGGTATGTACTCCACAAGACATCTACAACAACTGGAAGAGCCACAGAAATACCTCACAAAGAGGATTACCGGCCTCAAAGAGATGCCCTACACAGACCGTCTCAAAAAAACTCCAGCTTTACTCCGTCGCATATTGCCTACTCAGAGGTGATCTCTGCCTAACATACAAAGCTATGTCAAATCCAGAGCTGTTGGACATGCTCCACTTAAAGAAATCCCAATCCCTCCGAGCTACACGCTCCAGGGACCAAAACCTTGTCACCACAATAAACAGAACATGCTGGAGGGATAGATTCCTGTCCCAGAGACTTCCCATACTCTGGAATAAACTACCTATCTATATCAAACAAAGCTCCTCATTAGCACTCTTCAAGAAAAATCTTGATGATTGGATGGGAAATAGGAAATTCATCCCAGGGATCACCTCTGTGGCTCTGCTTGACAGTGGCACAGGAAAATCATTTTCTTCGGTGGCAAAAGCCAGGGTACCTTTTTGGCTGGGCTTGTATAGGCCCCAGGGCCGATAGCCAAGTACCTACCTATGAACCTATGAAGCTATATATATATATATATATATATATATATATATATATATATATATATATATATATAGATAGATATACACACATATATATATATGTGTGTGTGTGTGTGTGTGTGTGTGTGTGTGTGTGTGTGTGTGTGTATTTGATACCATTCTAGAATTAAATATGTGTGGTGCTAGGAACATTATGCTTAAAACTATTTTTGTAAATGGGGATGTGAATACTACAAATGCATATGATTTCAAAAAACCTAGCTGTTATATACCTAACAATTGTCCTGCTATGGAGGCATTTCTAAAGATGTGTGAGGATGATCTGAGAAAATCAGTTAATGAGAGATCTAAGAACTGTTTTTACAATCTTACTATGAAGGAGAGTGAAGCATTAGGGGTATTGACTAGGGCTGATCATTTAGTTATTAGGCCTGCTGGCAAGGGTGGTTGGATAGTCATCTTTGACACCATGGAGTATTTTAAGAAAATGTGTGAGATGTTATATGACTGCAAAGTTTATGCTATGTTACAGAAGTTTCAGGTGAATGGTATTATAGATAGATTAAACTTCTACATATATGATTTATTGATGACTGATTAAACTGACTATTCACTTTACACATACTTTTCTGTACAAAATCCCACCATACCAGTTATATATGTCCTGCTCAAAGTTCATAAAGCTCCGTTGAATCCCCCTCTCTGATCCATTGCATCAGGCAGAGGATGGCTCACTGAGCCTATGTCTATATATGTGGAGGAACAGCTCAGAAATGTGTTGAATACTGTAGAGACTATATCGAGGGATAGTAAACAGTTTTTAGAGCAACTGTATGCCTGGGCCAGTTCTAGGAATGATACTGAAATTTGCAATGTATTCTTTGTAACACTGGATGTGAACTCCTTATTCACAGTGATCCCCCAAATTAGCAGAGTTGTAGAATCCACTCCCAGATTTAGCTTTAAGAACAGTAAGAATCTGAAGCAACGTGTATGTTATAAAAACAACAGAACAAGGGAAAGATTAATCTTGCAGCGTAAAGGAACGTATGCTTGCAGGGCTTGTAAGATTTGCTGTAATATATGGTCAACCTGTATGATTATGCATTCAGTATCCTCTAAATCAATAGAATCTTCCTTCTATGCAGACTGCTGCACTAAAAACACAATATATTTGGCCAAGTGTAATTTATGTAGTGCATTTTATATAGGCAAAACAAATCGTATGTTGAAGGAGAGGGTCATGGAACATTTAAATGACATAGTAATAATAAATTAGCACTGGCAAAACATGTATCTGATTGTGGTATTTACCCTAATTTTAAGTTTTTAGTTCTACAAAAAAATTAATGAGAGCTTAAGAGAAGGAGATTTATGCAATGAAACTGAATACACTGAGCTGAAATGGATTGTTGATTTCAAGGCGTATGTTCCACCTGGTTTGAACAGTGCTGTTTCTTTAAAACCTCTCTTAAGAAAAAGAGATTTCCCACATTAAATGTTATTGTGTGTTTTTATTGGTTGTTACTTGTATTTAGACTGCTAGTTTGTAAAAGTTTTTTTATTAAGGTCTGAAGAAGGGGGCAACCTCGAAAGCACTTGCCTAATTTGTTATGTTATTGGTAATAAAATTGTGTTTTTACTCTCCAGCCATTACGCCTTTTTATTCTACATATTTAATACTATCAGATATACCTGGATTCAAGCCCTGTATCATCTGTACCCAAAAAGAAGTTGAAATCCATTTATACCAACTGCCACAGAGTCAGCTAAGCAACAGGTGTATTTTTCACACTTAGTGCTAGCTACACTGCTGACTGCCAAGCTTCTTCACTTATCGTGATTGCATGGTGGTATGCAAACCAATCAAACTCTCATAATTTTATCAGTGAACCAGAGGCCTGCATTTACTCACTGATTACACACAATCATGGGAAAGCAGTATAAATGTGTATCTCCTATGGGCAAACACTTTGCCATTGATTGCTCAAACCAGGTGCTCGGCGGTACACTATGGAGAGTGTGAAATAGCACAATAGCATGTATTACTTATGTTTACTGCCCATTTAGTCTTCATTGCATGAAATTACATGTAAAAACACAAACAAATGGAAGACATTTTTTAAGAAAAGAACACATATTTACACTGTAACCATGTGTTACCTACACCCATGCACTTGGTCTCTCAACACTTGCTTTCAGATACATCAACTACACTATAGAAATAAATGAAAAATGCTTTCTTATACACCATTACATCTTTATACTGACAATACACACTCAGATTTTCCAATACTTGTAGTGATGTGGACAGTTGTTTGCAAATAGTTTACAAAGCTGTCTTTTTGCGGTATACCTGAACATCAAAAACACCACAGCAAATGCTACACTTTGCACACTCATCGATCTGGTAACATGCATGGTAACATGCAGATCTTTAATATCTTAACAGTTGCACATGGCTAGCCATCCATTTCAGATGGGCCTCCCAACATCTTCTGTCAAGCAGCCAGTGCTGATGTCATTCACAATAAATTGTACTGCAACATTATAAAAGTCAGACTTATGCCATGGCACTTGTGTTAAATGCAGAGTACTCTAGTCAGTGTACTTACTTAGGCAGGGGTTCTAATTTCACTGTAGTCAACTGTTGTGTGTGTCTGTCAAGTCAAAAGCACATGCCTTTATACTGCAGTCATCAGTACAGTCCCATGGCATGCCAACGTTTTAACAGTTTTACATGCTTACACATCCATTTCATTCAGACCTCCCAACATTAGCTCTTAAACATCCAATCCTGATGTCATCCACTATGAATTGTGCTGCAGCATTATAAAAGTCAAACTTGTGCTGTGGCTCTTGCATTAAGTACGGAGTTCTCTAGTTGGTGTATTTAGTTAGGTAGGAGTTCTAATTTCACTGTTGTTCACTGGTGTGCGTGTGTGTGTGTGTGTGTGTGTGTGTGTGTGTGTGTGTGTGTGTGTGTGTGTGTGTGTGTGTGTGCCTCTATAGTCAGAAGAGCATAACTGTCTATCCTTCAGTCATCAGTACAATCCCAAGGAGTTCTGATATTTTGAAAGTTGTACATGCCTACGCGTCCATTTAATGTAGGCCTCACAACATCTACTCTCAAACATCCAATGGTGGTGTCATCCACTACTAATTGCCCTGCAGCATTGAAAAAGTCAGAGTTGTTTCATGGCACTTATGTTAAGTACTGTGCATCAACTGGTGTGTTTGCGTGTGTGTGTCTGTGTGTGTGTGTGTGTGTGTGTGTGTGTGTGTGTGTGTGTGTGTGTGTGTGTGTGTGTGTGTGTGTGTGTCTAGTCAGAAGAGCACAACTGTGTATCCTTCAGCCATCAGCACAATCCCATGGAGTTCCAATATTTTGAAAGTTGTACATGCCTACACATCCATTTAATGCAGGCCTCACAACATCTACTCTCAAACATCCGATGGTGATGTCATCCACTATGAATTGTCCTGCAACATTGAAAAAGTCATATTTGTTTCATGGTGCTTGAATTAAGTACTCTGCTCTGTAAGAGGTAGGTAGGGGTTCTAGTCTCACTGCACTCAACTGGTATGTCTGGGTGTGTGTTCACTTAGTTGACATTCAAGAAACCATTTTATAACAGCATGTCAGACAGTGTTATTACCATCTTCTTCTCACCAGACACTGCTGATGACATCAGCTATAAAGTGTTGTCAGATACTATAAAAACAGACTTGTAATGTGGCATTTGCATTAAATATTAAGTTCTCTAGTCAGTGTACTTAGGTAGGGGTTCTGTTCTCACTACAGTCAACTTGTACATGTGTGTATGTTCGATTGGTCGACATTCAAGAGATCATTTTATAACAGCATGTGGAACACTGCTATTACCATCTTCTTGCCAAACTCTGCTGATCTCATCAGCTATAAAGTGTTGTTATACACTATAAAAAACAGACTTGTGCTGAGGAGCTTGTATTAAATAATCAGTTTTCTAGTTAGTGAACTTAGGTAGGTGTTCTCACAGCAGTCAACTTCTGTGTGTGTGTGTGTGTGTGTGTGTGTGTGTGTGTGTGTGTGTGTGTGTGTGTGTGTGTGTGTGAGCACATGTGTTCAGTTGGTTGACATTCAGGAGACCATTTTACACCAGCATGTGGGACACTGCTGTTACCATCTCCTTCTCAACCAGACACTGCTGATGACATCAGCTATAAAGTGTTGTTGGACATTATAAAAGCCAGACTTGTGCCATGGTACATGCGATAAGTACTGTGCTTTGTAAATGCTTAGATAGGAGTTATATTCTCACTACAGTCAACTGTGTGTGCAGCCAACACTCACTATGGTGACAACTTTAGAACAATATGTGAGTCCACAGCTATATCAAACCCTACTCTAAACATCTCACTGCAGCATACAATGATGGTGGCATCCTATATAACATGAACTCTGACAATATTCAAGACAAACCTGTGGTGTGGCAGTTAGATTAATTAATGTGTTTGCAAACTACTTTAGCTACACATATAGGGGTTCTAATCTGACAGCAGTCGACTTGCATGTCTGTACATACACATCACTTTTGAGACAATTTTACACAGGGATGTGACTCCATATCCATATCCTACACTCCCCCAACATGTTATCTTCAGCATACAATGATGATATACTCCATAAAGTGCAACATGGCAGTGTTACTTTCAGACATAAGTGGTGTTGCTACTATGATGTTGCAATGAATTCATATTCTATAACTACACAGGTCCATTGTTCAAATCAGGCCCAGTTTACTGATGTATGTGTGTGGTTTGTGGCACATTATGGCCATTGTATTATCTTTGGAAATGTTCTTCATTGCACTATCACTTGGAAAACCTTTCACGTAACACATTGCATCCTCCATCATCCTATGACATCCTTCCTGCAGAGGAGTGGAGGATGTCCTCATATCAAATAGTCATACATACATCATGAAGCAGAGTCCTTCTTTGAGCCTCTGCAAGCCATCTCAAGACCATGTGTGATTGCTTATTATATCATGGTGTGGTGCACATGTCCCATATGGATATCTACAATGTAATGTGATCAAACAAGTATACACATGTCCACAATAGGCTTACTATCTTCCCTAATATAGATTTAGGGATTTTTACTTATATGCTGTAATACTGGATAGAATTTTATGTGATGTTGGCCATTAGCCTAGTAATGTTTTATGACCCTATGAACAGTTGCTATGCCAATGTTGCTTTCATTGACATCTGCTATACTGAGGTGTGTATGTACAGTATGGCTGCAAAAGGGTCTTACAATTTGTGATATGGGTTAATGTATTTATGGCCATTGATGCCACTGCAGTACATGCTTCTTCTATAACAGCTGTAGTAATATGCCTTCTGAGAACTGCTGACATGGTATGGCACACTGTTATGTATAGTGTTGTCGTATTAGGACATGTGTTTTTGTAGTGGAGCAGATCAACCTTCTACACAGTTCACATTCCACCATTACAGTGGCACTTGCAGTATGGCACAGGTATGAATGTGGCTACATATCATCATTAAATGTTCTGTGACTAACATGAATATCAATTCATATTGATTACATGGTCACATAATTCTTGTCTCATACACATGGCTGTTATGCTATGATATACACAACCAATGTATCACATGTTTTGATGCAACTGCAACTTTGTGGAATTCGCTATATATGCAGTTGTGTTGCTACACCCAAGGATTATTGAATTGGTCAGCAACACCACTGTATGACTATTAAAATTTGTGTCAGGAAATGTTCTGCATGAGCCACAAACAACTGATCTCTAATGTGGCTTGATATGACATTAGGCCAATCAAGCACAGCTAGCCCATGAAACACATACAGGCATATGTTGTGCAAGTGATGTAAGTATGTGACACACTGTACTGTTGTATGACTGTGTGCATAGTAACTGTGTGTGGAATGTGATGAATGACCAAGGCTGTATGGAGGTCTTGACACAAATCATTTACTGCAACACATATAAAATGTTAAGTGGGATACATAATTAAGCACAGATCTGCATGCGGATGGTACCAGACGTACCAAAACATAGGACATAGACTAGCTGACAGACTCACATGTCACCACCCTGTCACTACTGGCCATCAGCCAAAATATACATGCAACCATTACTCAGCTTTTATTCTCAGCAGGACAGCACATCTGTGCTATCTCTGCCACAAATAAAACAGAAGCAATGGGCCCTGACATCATAGGTTGCCTATAGAGTGACTTAAAACCTGACCTACCAGACACAGTTGTATCTGTACATCAACCTCTAGATAGCCTATACTCACATAGAAGGGTGTACAGCAACATGCATTCATCTGATTCAGTGGGACCAACACCTGATGTATGGAGTTATAGACCCACCCTGACTCACCTTATCTGTGAGATAGGCCGAAGAATCATCATGGACCTTTTCTAAAAGGATATAGGTAATATCCCAGCTGTGTACTAAACCCACATTTTATTTGTGCAGGCTACATCATGTGTGTTACATCTTTTC
This sequence comes from Protopterus annectens, assembly GCF_019279795.1. Classification (NCBI taxonomy): domain Eukaryota; kingdom Metazoa; phylum Chordata; order Ceratodontiformes; family Protopteridae; genus Protopterus; species Protopterus annectens. The sequence continues at coordinate 1,329,403,595 of NC_056733.1, forward strand.
ACCATCTTCAAGAGGGTTAACAAGGGCATGTATGAAGACAGCACTATCATACTGTGTCACATGACCTGGTCAAGGCATTTGACACCAATCAAGAGTCAGGTATTACAGAGAAACTGTCACAAGTGGCCATAAACACCTACATCACCAAGTGGGTATACAACTGGAGTGCAAAAGTGACACAGAAATATGTTGCAGTATATGAACTCACCTCTGTCTAGAGTCCAGTGATCATTTCCATACCTCAGGGTTCTGTGGTAGCCCTTTCCAGTCCAGTATTTAAGTGTCACACATCAAAACTGACTTACACATTATTTTCTCCAACCAGCTTTGTGGATGACTACAAATCATGGACAGTGATAAAATCCAAGTGTGTTATTGGTATGATGCATATAGTATCAAAACATACAAAGGATTGATGCCGCAGCCAAGGGGACACTGTAGGGGAAGGAATTCATGGGGGATTAGTTCCATTATGAATGCTAATACACAAGATAATTACAATATGGACTACACACCCCTATGAGTAGACCAAGTGGCACCTGTCAACTAACCAGGATTTCTCGCAAAATAAAAGTAAAATAAAATAAATAAATGAATGACATTTTTAATACAGGTGTAACAGTGTCCTTCCAAATACCTCCAGTAGATGTTACATTTTGAGGGAGGTGTGCTTGATTCCCCTCAGAGACTGCTGATGAATAATAATAGTTGTACAAATGTGTTCTTGCAGAACCATCTATGATCACACATAATCACATATGTTATGTGGAAGATATTGGATTACTGGTGGTAGTATTCTGATATCGTCACTATGTGTGCTTCTGTCTACTGTTGTCCAAGGACCTGTTGGTATGTGTCCTGCTTGGTTGAGACCTATGCTGACATTACATTGATATTCAGGCAACTCATTTGCACAGCTTCACAATATGTACATAATCATTAATTTATATGCCATCCCTGATACATGTCCTGTCCATTATTCATGTCAGGACGCTTATATCACAAAGTATCCACACCACTGATATATCACCTTGTTTGACAGTCACATAATATATAATAACTATGCATCCCATACTGTATTGTGTCAATATGTGATTATTGTTCATGGTAAAACTGCCTTCATTGACATGCCCTTATTTCCTGCATATTAGCATGTTTGACCTGTCCTGTTCCCTATGTTTATTCCTACAATTCATTTGAGTATCCCTTTTCATTATACACACCTCCCCTGACTATTTATTTATAATGCAGTCTACATACCCTTAATGATCATTTAGACAACTTTTATTCAGTATGCATGACACAGGTTTCCACAATACTTTGAACTATATGCACTTTCATGTGATGTGTTGGAACTATATTCATTGCTTTATTAATAACAGTGGTAATAATTGTGGCATTCCACGCATTCATGCAGACATAGTTTGCCTGTAGGTAAACAGGTTTACATGACTGCTGCTGTCCATGTTGATATACATGGTTACCTGCCCAGCAAGTGTTGCTGGCCACAAAACCGCTCTTACTTACATTTAAATGTGGTGTGTGGCATGCATATGCAAGTAAAACTACTGCTCACCGTGTAAACATGTAAACTCCATGTAGGCTTTGCACAAAGCCTACACAGAGTTTATTGAATTCCTAGGCATATGTATACATATGTGTGTGTGTGTGTGTGTGTGTGTGTGTGTGTGTGTGTGTGTGTGTGTGTGTGTGTGTGTATATATATATATATATATATATATATATATATATATATAGATAGATATATATGGGTCTATGTCAGATGATCGAGTTTTCAGAAATTCGAAATTCATATGGTTGAGACCATATGATTGAGTTTTGAAAAATTCAAACATAAATAAAAACCTGCAAAAAAAAAAAACAAAATCTAACTTTTTTATATTTTTGCAGGGGGGAAAGCCCCCCCCCCGCACTCCACACTCCCTGCAAATTAAATATACCAACTCTGAGATCACACTACAGTAGCCATATTTAAAACCAGATTCAGATTCATAGTCACATGTTCAGTCACCTCACATGACACCATGTCACCTGATACAATTCTCATTTCTATAACACATGTACCTAAAAATTGTATAAACAATTGTGTAAAAAATGTATATACACTTTCCTATTGACTTAATACTCAAATTCATATGTACATATACAAAGAATGCATAAATATACATGAAAAAGCGAGCTAAAACATCCAAAAAACAATATTTGTTATTGTGTACATAAAAATTATTACATGTCACTAATCAACCTGAATAAATTTCAGTTGAATGTCATAAATGCATGTACTAGTACATAAAGGAGGGGGGAGAGTTTATGTGTATATAACAAACACAAAGAGTGCCCCAAATTATATGTCTGTTCACCTTAGTATTGAGAATTGTATCAGGTGACATGGTGTCATGTGAGGTGACTGAACATGTGACTATGAATCTGGTTTTAAATATGGCTTCCATTCTTTTAACTAATGTCTGATGAAGCTGAGTGTAAGAATATGTGACGAAAGTGCTAACCATAAAAGTTTAAGAATTACTGTTGCCTGCCTATTTTTTGTTGTTTTTCAGTAGTTTGTTTGCAGTTTGACTCAATCAGATACTTCCTATATTTTTTTTCCTGGCAGGGCCAAACAGATACTTTCTACATTTTTTTCCTGGGAGGGTCAACCAGATATTTTCTGTATCTATTTTTTTTTTTGCCTGCAGGGTTGAACAGATAATTTCTGTATTTAATTATTTCCTGACAGGGTCAACCAGATACTTGTTAAATCTTTATGTAGTGATGTATTCTCCTATATAAATTTTTGTTTCTGATATCCTGGACCTGTAGGCTGGCTGGGTCAAACAGACAGTAGAAGGCCGAATTTGCAGTGAGCTGAGAGATTTGGGGGCTGTTTGTGATGTCTTTCTAATAATATTCTGGCATGGTCAACCAGATACTAGTAGGTGATTTATGTGTTTGGAGGGTGTTGTTGACTTTCTTTTTTTTTAATATAATATCCTAGCAGGGTTAGCCAGATACTAGGGAGGAAATGTGTTTTGGGGACTGATGATGATGATTTTCTGTTTCTAATATAATACACTGTCATGATCAACCAGATACTAGTAGTACGTGTGTTTTGGGGGTTGTTTATTACCTTTTTAATATAACATCCTGGCAGGTTTAACCAGATACTAAGAAGGCAGTGTGCTTTAGAGCCTGGTTGACTGTGGATGTCTTTTTTTCTAGTAAAATATCCTGGCAGGGGTCAAACAGATACTAGGTACACAGTGCGTTTTAGAAGCTATTTGTGGATGAAATGTTTTTTTAACGTCATCCTTTTGCAGGGTCGATCAAGATAGATTAGGATGGTGTGTGAATGTTTTGTCATTGAAACTCTACCCTTTCATGACTAAAGTGTGTATGAGTGAACAGAAGTAAGATCATCTACAAGCTCTCGACTACATGATGCAAAAGAAATACAGTCATGTGATCATTGTCTTCTCTTTTCATAATTGCAGATAGGCTATCAGGCTGGGGGCTGTGCCTAGTATGTGTGAATAAAATGACTGGCCTTACTGATTTACTCTTATACTTCTGACTTGCTTTGCAAGAGTAATGCACATTTGAGTGAAGTGAGATCGACCACAAGCTCTGATCTCTGGTTATTGTTTATACGAGAAAAATACATATATTAATAACAGTGTTGTCTTTTATCTTTTTTTTTTGTCTTTTAACCTCACAAGATCAATCAGATACTGTTAGTGGAGTAGACTATAGGGATTGGGGCTATGTGTGAAGGAAGCAACTGGCCTTGCTATTTACAGTCATAGTAATTCTGGCTTTGCAAGACTGTAATAACTGTCTGTATTTTCAGATGAATGCAATCTAATTATCAAATGTATGAGTCATTCTTAATGTATGTTATTTCATATCTTTTTATGTGTATACTAAATGTCTGTTTAAAAATGTTTGTAATGTGTTAGAGCTTTTCTCCCCAGCATACCTCTCAACTGTCTAGATTTGTGCCTCATATTTTTGGCCTGTTCTTCCTAAAATTTGTGTTTTTCTGGCAAATTTCTGAGAATTGAAGTCACCAAATAATGATATGCATTTGAGTTTCAGACTTCATTTCTTTCAGAAAATGTATGTTAACCCAAAGCCTGTTATTCTAGCAACTTTATAACAGAATTTTTTAAATTCTGTACCTATTTTTGGGCTTTTGTCCCCCCATTATTTTAGGCTTTGTCCAGATTTTTAGTGCTAAGAGTGTGACACCCACCACTGCTACCAATATGTGATGGCCACCACTATGTGTCGTCCTCACGCTAGCCAGTAATCAAAGAGCCTGAATCCTCACCACTGACACTGGAGAGCGACTTGCACTTGGAATACAAATAGATAGACTCAGTATTTCCAGATGCAGACCTCTCTGCATCAAGAACAATTTCTCTTAAGAGCATAAAGGGAACATACTCAGCCTGGGGTCTGGATATCTCTATATCTGTCTCCCTCCAGATCCCCAGTAGGACTCCCCACTGGAACAGCTGTAGGGTTAGTTCCTCAACTGAGTGTCCAAGCCAAGTACACCAGCACCCTCTCTGTAAACCCAGTGCTTTGTGTCCCTGCTCCAAGTAGGTGATACACACGCACACTGAGAAATTTAGTTTTCACACATACACATGCACACGCACACACACACACACACACACACACACACACACACACACACACACACACACACACACACACACACACACACCTGGGAAAGGCTGGCACAGATTATCCGCTGTGCTAGCTTTGCCCAGACTATAAGGTAGATTCACTGCCACCAGACACTTCACAGCTACTCTAAGGCCCTTAACAAAGAGTGTCAAATACTAATACAAATGGTAGCAGTTCACCAAGACAGCTAGGCCTTCTGGAGTGGCCCACACAGTGTCACCAAACAAATATAAGTACTCTCAAAGGTTAAGTACTATCTACAAGAATCAGCCACAATAAAGGTTTTAAATATATTTAACAATAACTAATAAAAGAACATGAAAATATTGAATATATATTTACAGTAAACCACATAGTTCAAATCACAGAAAATATTGAAAACAACACTGATGGACAGACTCATACAAATAAAGAAAAACAATCTCTAAACTAAGCTTCACTATATTCCTGACTGAATCTAAGAGAATTTAGTGTTCCCTAGTTAAGATACTTACTTGGGCAGGGGAAGATGAAACATGTGAGCAGTCTTTCTAGTCAGGCCCCATAAAGAATACTCTATACTCTGAAATTACTCCCTGAAAAATATAATATCCAAGATGACTTGCAGAATGACCTTATCAGGTCACCTGACTCTAGGTTCCCACAATATTTCCTTTTGAAGTTTGAGACAGGACTGCAGCAGACTGCTACAATACACATTTAGAGCATTTATAGCAATGCCCAGGAGCCAGAAACATTTGCAACACTTCTCCCCTTCTTTACAAAAGCTAGCAGATAATGGCTATCATCTCAGGGCCTACTCAGCACTGCGGTATACTGTTCAATGATTTAACAGCTCATTTACATTTCCCTTATTTTTCTTAAAATAAGCCACCTGGTTATCAATTGCTGTGCCAGTATCCTCTATTAAAACATACATTTAATTCAGATAGCATAATACATGAACATTTCTCTTCATTTCAGCATGGTGCACTGTTGATACATTTTAACACAATTAACACAAGCAAAGCTCACAAATACATTTTCAGCACAATCATCTGTACACATTAGCTTGATATATAAATGACATAATTATTTACAAAATTCCAGCGAGCCATACCTCCCACCTGTCCCGAATTACTCAGTTTTTACCGAGTTTTGGGGTCCAAATGAAGGGGTGCCACGATTCCCGAGTGGCACCCCTTCATTTCCGATTCTTTTCCTTTTGTTTTTTTGATTTTTGCACTCAAAGCTGACATCATCACATGCATGATGACGTCAGCTCCGTCAGGGCTACCAGCCAGTCAGAATTGAGCTCAAGGAGCTCATTTCCGGCTGGCCGGCTGCAAATGCGAGCGGGAAGCCGGGAACAACTGTTTGGATTTTATCGGCAGCAGTTCAGGGGAAATGGATCGTATTTATCAGCAGAGTTTGGATGAAATAGATTTATGCAGCGCTGTTGAAGTTATCGGCAGCAATTCAGGGGAAACAAATGGAATGGATTGTGTTTATCTGTAGCAGTTCGGGAGAAGGCAGCATTTAGATGAAATGGAATTATGCAGCAGCACTATTGAATGTATCGGCATTTCAGGTCAACGGAAAGACACTCAAGTAAGGAACGAGGTGTGTGTGTGTGTGTGTGTGTGTGTGTGTGTGTCTGTGAGTGTGTGTGTGTGTGGGGGGGGGGGTTCGGCTGCAATAAACAGCCAATGAGAAACATGAAGAAAATGGAGTTGAACTATAAAAATAGAGACTATATGTTTGATCTATACAGTCATCAGCCTGTTGGTTCTAACAACACAATGGTTTCTCCTAGCAGTTATTCTTCATTTGTTTTTTACACTATTCCTGATTGTAAAAAGAAAGGGGACCTTCTTAATGGGACAATTTGATACCAATAAGGGCACAATGTAGTTACTGCCAACACAGTTGTTGCTGCTAACAAGCTGTATGAAGTTTTTTAACTGATGCCACCACTACTCGTCGTGATTGCATTGTGTGAGTTAACCTTCTTGCTGCGATGGAGTAAAGTACGTGAAAAAAGGGAATCCCATAGCTACTGGTAACATCTTTAGTGCAGCTATCAAACTGTTCCAACCTGTCTGAAGACTCCCAAAATGCATATGCAACTAACATCATTGATTTTTATAAGGAAAAGAACATCCTGTCAGATACTTTCTGGTCTAAGTAATTCACTTATTTGTTCTGTGAAGTAATTAAGTTGTCATACATATTAACTTGTGGTATTAAAGGAACATTAAATGCATATGTCTAGCAGGAGACAAGGACCCTTCAAAATACAATGCAGGGATCCCCTACAAACAGCATAGTATATTCAGTGGAGTGTAGAATGTCACTCTTCACTCAAAACAAATGGTTGACAGCTTGTCACTCTTAGGCACACAAGTCTAATGATTTGTTCGTGAACAGAGAAAATAATATGTTTTGTTTTATTGGAGAGAAGAATGCACATTTATATAGATATGCTAGATCAAAACCTGAAACCAAGACAAAAGCAATATTCTATATTGATTTGAAATAATCAGGCAATACCTTTCAAACATGAAAAAAGTCTAGCAATCTTTTACAGACATTATGTCTCAATCTGTTTTGTTGAAGCTGCTAGTTTAGTTTTTCTAGTTTCTATTTAATTGACCTATGCATTTAGTTGTCTAAATTTATCTGAGTCTAATATGTAAATGTTATTACTGATTTCATTTTTATTTTTCCTTGAGGTAGTCAGAATATAAATCAAGGATATGTTCATCAATTTATATTAATATCATTTAGTTTTTTGCACATTAATGAAGTTGACATTTCATTTGATCACAAAACCATAAAAGCCATTCAGAAGTTCTGTACTTAAATTTCCTTACCAAAAGTAGCCTGAGCCCTTTGCTTGTTCAATAACATTCCTCACTAGTCTTATGTTCTTCTAAATGTGCTGTAGAGTTTAAGATAGTTGTAATTACATTTTCCTGCCTTTTTCTGATTGGTGTACACTGTCAAGGTAATTTTTGTTTTGCTAGGCTGTTTCTATGTAATTCTCCATACTTAATGGTGTGTATAAATTTATTTTCTCACACTCAATTTCATACACATACTTTACAGAATAAGCAGTCTCCTGTTGACTTTTATTTACTCAATCATTTCTTAAGAGTTCAGCACTTGTATTTTTGAAAACCTACACTTTCTGTTGTGTGGTATATGTTATTCTGTGCTCCTAAGGTATCATCCTCTGGATGAGACTTTAAATTGAGTCCTATCTGTCTGAAATAGTGGTTACTCATGTGGATGTAAAAGATTCCATATCATTTACTAAAAATTAATTATGAAAATTTCCCATGCCCTGGCCAAATGACTCTTAGTCACTATAATGCCACCTCAGGACCATCACAAACTATGCACACATTAGTGTTTATGGTAAATGGGTGAAATAGCCAGGTAATGGAACATTGGAATGGCTGCAGGGGAACTCTAGTACCATATTTTGGTTGTCTATTCTTCAATTTGTGTTTGAAAGTTGGTACCCACAATCCCATTGGGGTGGGTGGGGATACATAAGTATGTATGCAAATTAGATGTTAATCAGCGTACAGATTTGTACCTATTTTTCATGGGCCTTGTCCAGATTTTTGATGTTTCCAGGTTGAGAGGTATGCAGCTAGCTGTGCTGGCACAACTCATACATCCACTGCCCTACTTTTCCCTGGCATGGCTGGCAGTACCTCCTATCATCACAAAGAGTTATGCTCCCTGGACATATGCTGAAAATGGTTTTTTTAAAAAGGATAGCTGGACAAACCTGGGTAAACAAAAGTAAAATAAATAAAATAAAATGTGTATTTGTATAAGACAAGCTAGCACACATAAGTTGTGACTAATGTTTCTCTCAAGTAAGTGAAATGAATGCAAGTATGTTAATTTAACCCTGACAGGGCCAAAGAAGATACTGTTGTTCGGTAATGGGGAGAGGGGCTGTCTGTGAATTAAATGAGTTGATTGGCCCTGCTGTTTACTGTTGTACTTCTGGCTTTGTAAGATTAATGTGTATTTTGGTAAAGTCAACTGTCATACAAGCCTGTGTCAATGTCTCTCAGAACCACTGGTACATTAGGCATTGGAGTAACCTTGAACTGTGAATAAGAATTTAAGATAGTATAGTGGGATTTCCATATCTCCTTACTTTTCACTTGGCATTGTACAAAATACAGATTACCTGATACAGTACAATGTTTACTACATCATGTGTACTTAAATAGTTTCATGCAGTCAAGACCAACTACTTTTTTACTGTTTACAGATGTTTAGTTTGTGTGGTGTTATAGCATAACCTAAATGTTTCATTAGCACGAAATGCAATTTTGTAGACTATTCAGCATCTGCACTAGTGATTGAGCAGTTAGTTATTTTATTTAAAATGGCAAGCACAATCAGTCTTGATCCAACTGCACCATATCACTGCCCTGTGGAGATCCCCTTTCTAGATGGCCCCACCCATTCAGCTGCAAGGGTCTAATTCTTGTCCCACTCTGCCCCTGGCCAAAGTAGTTATGTTGCAACAGAAGAAAAATTATTGTAGAAACAGGAACATCATCATGTTCTGTTGAATTTTGACAATGTGTATTATTTAGCTATGAGTAAATCTGAAAAGTAAGAAGTCTATAAGTTTAATGTTAATATTCTAAATATGAATACAATTTTTATTTAGTTTGTTTTTTGCAGACACACAGGTGTGAAACGTGTGTGTGCTACAGCAGTTTGTCTAGTACAGTTAAGTAAAGCTTTGAGCTGTTAAAGAGCTGGTTTCTGTTGTACATGCTTTGAGTCCCACAGCCTTCATTCATCTTACATGTGACTCTGCCAAGTTACTTCACCATACAGTACTCCTGGGCTGCTACTGAAAATGGGCACTTGTGTCCAGTGGGCTGTCCCATGCTGTTAGCAAATGCATTACACATTTCTCTTTTGAATTCATGTACCCTTCACATAGAAACTAATTAGAACTTCCCAAGATGCCATTTGAGTATAAATCTCAGCATAATGGGTTGCCAGATGCATTTTCACGAAATGTGAAAGAGAAGTTTGTTTCTCAAGGTAAGCCTGTTTTTAATGAGAGTTTTTTCTTTTAAAACTTCTATAAAATATGAAATAAAAGTTTTAAATGAAATCCAAATCTCTGTGAAATTGTAAAAGTAAAGAAGAACATAGTATGTACACTGACAGGTTTGAACAGTGTTTATGGTATTTCCAGAGAGACAGGCAAATAATGAGAGATTGATATGGCTGGTGGGAATTTTATTCATTACCCTACGAAGGGCCCCATTTGTCCATGATCCAGCTCTGTTGACTCCGGAAGTGTATGATGCATTAATATGGCATTATTAGTCTTTCTCAAGTAGGTCACACCAGTACTGAGTAATGTCAGACAGGTGAGTTACTTCTGATGACAGAGAAGATATAGGGAGGTGAAAAATGAGATGTTGGTGTCCTGCTAGTATGTAAGCCCCCCTCAAAAAATAGCATGCCATATGGAGTAATATTTCTGATTTTTGTATGATTTGTAGGTTATTGAACAGAAGTTGCTGCAATTTATATTTCCTTGAATTGTTTTCATTGCAGTAAAGAATGAATTAATTCATTAATAGGCCTGGATTGTGTACATGTTGCATTTTATTAATATATTTTGCAGTACCTTCTTTACAGCCTTCAGCAACTGCAAAGGAGTTGACATTTGTTAGCTCATACAGTGTGCATTATATGGATGATGATCAGAATTGTATGATCTTCAGCATCCATTATGTGGCATTTGTTACATATTACTGTGATACAGACCTCTATACAAGGCCAGGTTGCAAAGGATTTCAGCATTTAGTTAAAAACTACTACTGTGGCAGTTAGCCCAAAGAACTAATTATCCAACTTTACTCCATTTATCTGCTGTGTGACATTGATCAAGTCGCTTAACCTTCAGTGCATTGGAGTAACTGGGGATTTGGGCTAGGCTTCATAATGATCTCCAGAACCGCATGCCAAGTAACTATAAACCTGCTGTCATTGTTTCCCAGCCATTCCCTATTGCATAGCTGATCAATTTCAGGAAATTTTATGGCAATATTACCAACACACCATTTTTTAATGTAACATAGCCAATTTATTCTTCAAGGGAAACAGGCAATGTATTTGTAGAATGCAAAGTTGTTTGCCAACAGCAACTTCTGCATTACTAATAGTTCTCTTTAATTTGGAACTATTCATATGATTTGTTCTTCTGCAGAAATTGTGCATACTGACTTAGCATATTTCATCAAGTGGTTAATATTTCTTTTGCTCTCATAAATGCTCTTCTATTTAAAGTGTTATAGATGGTGGGGTATTATTGTATGATGCTACTTATCATTATACAGTTTCATGTAATTCATCCAAAGCTAACAATATAGGCACATGTCATTTATTTCTTCATAACAATGAGTATACACAGTCAATAATGTGGTTATAACTACTGGTGAGGTGGGGGGGGGGTTGTCTGTGAAAGAAAGTACCTTATGCTCCACTCTTTAATCTGGCTTTGGAAGACTAGGGTGCATGTGTGTGTGTGTGTGTGTGTGTGTGTGTGTGTGTGTGTGTGTGTGTGTGTGTTTGAATTAAGTTGGAATACTTTAGCTATGGTGTGTTTGTGTGAAACAAGTTTGAAATGTGTGATTTTGGTCATTGTTATTATTATTATTATTATTATTATTATTATTAATATTAATATTATTACTATTATGATTGACACAGTCATCAGAGATGGGCGGCCCAGTAGCCCAGCAGATAGCTTTGTTGCCTCACAGCTAGAGGCTCCCTGGTTTCTTCTGTGCAGAGTCTGTATGTTCTCCCTATGTTCACATGGGTTTTCTCCAGATGCTTTGGTTTCCTACAACATTCCAAAGACATGCAGTAGGTGGATTGTCCATAGGTATGAATGTGTGTGTGTGAGTGTGTGGTGTGGAAGAACTACTGCTGCAGGGCTAGCCACCAGTGGTGTAAACATTGATTCTAGATGATTGTTACTGTTGAACTGACACCCTGACCCCGTGTGCAAAAAAATGGGAAAATGAGTTGTGGATGGATGGATGGATGGATGGATGGATGGATGGATGGATGGATGGAGAAGAATGCATTCAATAATGGGGCTATAATTGTTGGGTTTGCGGGATGTCTGTGGATCTAAATGCACACATAATTCACCACTGGCCAGATGTACTTTCAATGAACATGAATTTAAAGGGAAGAAAAGTTTACTACTACACATGCTAAGTCTGTTTTCAATGTGAGACAGCTTTGTTTTGTCTGCCTAATGTCTCAGTATTTTTGCTATCAGATTTGAAATAAAGATTTTTAAATTTTAATCTCTGTAATCTTTGTAAAAGTAAAAAAGAAAATAGTATGCACACTGGTAGGAATGAACCCCGTTTATGTTAATTGATGAGATAAAACCAAGTATAAGATACTGGAATGGCTGTGTGGGGGGCCCTGGTCCATTACCATGTTTAGGTCCCCATTGGACAATGATCCGTCTCTGCCCAGGATGCCTCCTTAATAGCATAAAACAAGACCTATCAAACCCACTAGAACTACTTTTCAACCTTAGCCTCCAAACTGGCTGCATGCCAAGTGAACAAAGGATTGCAACTGTCATCCCTCACAAGGACAGGACATTGATGGACCTAAAAAATTACTGACTCATAAGCCTGACTATTCTCATATGTAAGGCCATGGGGAGAATATTTATGGACATGATAAACAATGACATAGGAAACCTCCAGACTTTGGATCCAGCCCAGTTTGGTTTTGTCAAGGTCAGATCATGCCTACTCAACCTGGTGGATTTTTTCAAGAAGGTCAGCAAAGTAAAGGGTGAGGGTAAAATGATGAATACTGCCTATCTTAACCTGGTCAAAGCATTTGGCACAATCCCCCACCTGGACATTGTAGGTAAGCTCATAAAACAAGGTATAAATCCCTGTGTTAACCACAGGATAGCCAGCTGGCTCACAGACAGGACACAAGATGTAAGTATAAGTGAATATATCGCCACAAAAAGGCCAGTCACTAGAGGGTCTGCCAGGGCTTGGTGTTAGAGCTACTCCTTTTTTGCATCTATTTCTGAAGTCAAGGCCAGTGTAAAGGTCTCTAGTGACCATGTTTGCTGATGACTGCAAACTAGGTGCAGTCATAGAAACCCCCAAAGACACAAAAATCCTCCAAGAAGGCCTGACCCATGCAAATAACTGGTGGCAAAATCGTGGTCTAAAACTCAATGACAAAAATGCATAATAGTATCTTTCATAAGGATGACCATCCCTGTTAATTACTGCATTGATAATGGACCCCTAAGAGTGTTCAGGGACTTGGATAAACATCTAATCAACAACTTGGCCTTTGAACATCATGTGACAATGGTAGTAAGAAAAGCATTTTACATTGTGCAACTTATACACAAGGGTATGGCAGTTAAGTCCAAAGATGTCATTGTTCCGTTGTACTCAGCCCTAATCAGACCAGTCATTGACTGAGTTCAATGTGCCCTTCAGTATGTACCTGACCATATGCAATAAGTTGAGTATTATTAGAGGTTTCTCACAAAAAGAATACATGGTGTAAAAACATGTCCTACGCAGGCTGCCTCAAAGAATTATCTTTATATTCAGTCTCCTACAGACTGCTGAGCAGTGAGCTATGCCTGGCCTTCAAAGCAGTCTCTAATCCAGGCCTCATGAATCCATTGTAATTCCATAAAATAAACAGCTTCAGAAACTTCCAGTCTAGGGACCTGAAACTTGTCTGCAATATAAATAAGACATGTCATATGGACAGGTATATGTCTCAGAGACAGCCCCTTTTCTTTAACAGGCTTCCCACCTATGAGAAGCAGAGCTTCTCCCTGCACTCATTCAAGTGCAACTTGGATCTGTAGATCCTATAAAATGAATGGTACTATAACCTGTCAAATACTGCTGGAAAGTATGGCTAGGCTTAAAAAGGCCCTTTTTGTCCTGTTATCCAGGTAATCACCTGTGAACCTATGAACAGTTATGTATTGCAATTGTACATGTTACATAAATATGCATTTCAGGAGCAGTGGCATTTCTCATAAACATTATAGTGATATTCGCCATAGACATGTTAAGCATAAATCATCTCAGTGATGTTAAATGCTTTATGTGTGCAGTAAGATACATCATACTGGTAGAAATGGTCTTACCACACTGACAAATAGGACATAGGACTGAGGAACTGAATAACCTGGCATGTCTAGAGTGCGAACTGGGCTATGTGCAACAGTAGTCTGGCAGATGAATGGCCTAACAAGTGCAGCTGTAAGCAGCAACTCCACACAATGCATAACACAGGGATGGTACAGCCTAGCTTCAGGATTAACAGTTATGTATTACAAGTGCATATGCTATATAAATGTGCATTTCAAGAATATAATTACAGTTAGAATTTAAAAAAACAGAATTATACACGTAGAAATAAAAAAAAACAGAAGTATGCAGATATTCCCAGGGACTTAGAAAGAACTCAATGCTCGCATGAAGGGCTTCAGTAAAAAGGCCCTATTTCCACAATGCAGTACTAGTGTATTCAGAGACACATTAGCTGCAATGAGGATAGATCTCATTATCAGTTAATTTGCAGGTCTCTGAATTGCTGTTAACTACCGCAAGTGCAAATCAGCACTTTCCTGTGGTAGTTTGCAATGGTGGCTGATGCATCACTTTACCACATGTTCCCCCCTCATTCACTTTCCCACACATAAAATGCACATTCAAACAAACATACACACAAACACCACATACCCCATACCTATCCCTGTGTTGTCAGGTCATCCCAGAAGTCTCATTTTTTCTAGTCCTGGTAAATCACAGATGATCACAGTTATCATTATTGTCAATTAGAGTTTTACACTTCATAATCTTCAGTAAATGCGTGGCAGTACATAGGCAATTATACTAGTGACTTTCTAAGGTTGTGGGAGGAATAATTAAAATCTGTCCTTGATTTTGTTCCACCATTTATTTTTTGTTTGTATTGATTACTTGCTGTATGAGGCTGAGATGTCTGGTCAATATACCCTGTCCCTTTCCTTTATAAGGCTTAAGATTCTCATTATACATTATAAAAACTGCTGCACTAACTTATCTGTTAACATAGTGGGCTCAAAGCCTTTATTCCCCCTTTGTAGTTCATGTATTTTTTTAAGTAAGAGACATTTCTTATATCACATCTTTTACTTTATTCCCCTTTGTAGTTTATGCATTTTTAAGTCATAGGCATTTTTTACATCACATCCTTGGTGTCAAGTGGTAGTGGTGAGGACTAATGTCCTTTGTGGGAGGGTACAGGGTTGAAATCTTTTTATTGCCTTTAAGGAATGCGACTCATAGTATCCCTGGTGTCTAATGGTTACACACACCACATTATTTTTTTAATTAAGTGTCATTAATACATGCAATATGGAGTATCCTTAGTGTCTAGTGTTTCCTGACCCATGATATGTGCCATTGGCTAATGTTCTGCATCTCTATGTCTTTAAATTATCACTGGTAGCTAGTGTTCCCCCAACCAAATGTTGCAGACTTGGCTCATTAGTTTAGGGGTATGTGGAAGTATGACAGCCACCTTAATGAAGCAGCGACATACAGACCCACACACACACACACACACACACACACACACACACACACACACACACACACACACACACACACACACACACGCATATTCAAACACACACCAAACCTATCTCCTTCATTAACTCCCCTACTATGAACTCCCAGGCAGACACACATTCATACATACACTCACAAATGCAGCATTCTGCACACACACACACACACACACACACACACACACACACACACACACACACACACACACACCCTAACACTATCTAACCACTAATCCCTGACACACTTACCTCTACCATGATGGATGAATACAGGTTTTTTGCCATATTCATTACCATGAGTGGCCAGGAGTAGCAGTGTTACTTTACAGTCACTCAGCTGTCTAAACTACCTTACTGCAGGCAGTTCTGGGAGACAGCAAGTGCCTAATTAGCATGTGCCTCTCCCCCAGAATATGGAGGCACCCCACTATTGTCCTCCAAGTCTTGGTATTGCAGCACTGTCGTATGGCTATCTCGGAATAAAAAAAATACTGTGAGGTGACATCTCAGGGTAATTTTTCTGAATTCAGGTTATTATTTTAAAACAATTTAATTCTACAGATGAATCCTGCAAATACATTTCTCTGGCTAGATTTCGATATACAGAATTCTATAATTAAAACGTAATAGAAAATATTCTACAAATACAGTTCTAAATGCAGACAATTTTAAACCTAGAGCTCTACAAAAAAATAATTATATATTACAACTCTAACTGCAGAATGCAAAAATAAAATCTTACAAATGGAATTCTAAACAAAGTTCTAAATACAGAATTGGAAGCATGCTATTCTAAACGGAGAACTATATGGACAGAATTCTATATACAGAATTCTGTAGACTCAGTTCTCCACATTGAAATCTGTATACACAGTTTTAAGGAAAAAGTCTACAACTGCAATTATAAACAGTTAATTCCTCATACAGAATCTAAAACACAAACAATCTACAAATAAAATGCTGACAATAGGTTTTAAACAGAAAATTCAAAACTCATCCTCCTAAACATTGAAATAAACACATGGAGTTTTGTAGTCTACAGACAGAAGTCTACATAAAGAGTTCTACAGGCAGAACTCAATGCACGGGATTATGCAAATAGAATTTTGAACCCCAAATTCAACATACAGATTTAAAATGCATCATTCAATATACCTAGGATTCCAAACATACAACTGTATAAATGAAGTTCTTGAAATAGAGTTGAACAGATAGGATTCTTTATGCTTATTTCCATTTCTACAGATAGAGTTCTAAGAGCAGAATTGTACCAGCTGAATTCAAGTGAAGAATTGTAAAGTGAGAGTTTTAAAACAGAGTTATGCAGACAGAATTCTAGATCCTGAGTTCTAAACATGGAAGACTAAAGTTGCAATTCTAAACACAGAATTTTATATACAGATTTCTTGAAACAGAATTGTATAGTTAGAATTACACAGAATTCTACAGACAGAATTTGAAACATATTTCTACAACTAGAATCCTAAACACATTTTTACAGATAAAATTCTGCAAATAGGCTTCTAAGGTCAAAATTCTAATTTCAGAATAAGGCAGATATATATCAAAACAGACAATTCAAAGCACTGCATTCTACAGATAAAGTTATAAGTACAGAATTTCAAACAATTCTACAGATAGAATTATTAATAGTGAGTTCAAAGTATAGAATTCTATGGATAAATTTATGCTGGAAAATTTTAAGCACAGATGTTAAATAAAACAAAAAAATCAATACACAGGAGGTTCAGGTTCAAAAGTTTACTAGTGTATACCAGAAGGCAAAAAACGTACAAGTACAGAATTTTGTCTGACATGAAACAAGAAGTACACAATTTTTATAGTTACTTACATTCAAGTTGTGCCCACCTTACTGATGTGGTCAGTCACAGGGCATCTACATCACTTTAGCTTACAGTATTCTATTCATAAAATAATGCTGATGCTGTATATTTAAAAATGTTTTCCTCTGGTAGCAATACGGCTTTGCTCACCACCTGGTCAGACATAATGTCTTTCTGTAAAGTTACTTCTTCAAGGTTCCAGGCTAGTTCGAATACAATAGCAGATTCAGTCTTCTAATACACTTCTTTGTTCCCCTGTAACACTTTCCCAACAGCTGCGTGTTATCTAGTAACACATACACAAGGCCAAATCGTCCCAGCAGGAAAGAGCAGAAGATTTTCATTATTTCACATATTTAATTTCCTGACCCAGCAGATAATCACTTGTGAAAAGCATAAACATTAGAACTTGCTGAGCTAGCAGCTGCCAGGGTCAGAGGCCAACTTGCAACAAGGCACACACTGCAGTTTCAAAACCTTCTTGCAATTACATATGAATTCATTCTTTTTGCTATATCATTAATAGAATAAAATGCATTACATACTACTTTGCTTCTAAACTAGCACTTCACATATATTCAAATACATATTTTTCTAACATTTTCCCTCCTATTAATACTTTTTATTCTATTTTGAAGTATGCACAATGAATTTCGTCTCCTAACCTCTTCCACTAAGGATTTTCAGCTAGGTGAGTCATTTGATCTATACTTCAGAAAAAGTTTCATCTGAGATTAATTTTTCAATCTCAATATCTTGGTACAAAGTTTCAGTAACAGATACATCAATAAAATCTTTGATTAATCGTTTTATGCAGGGAATTCCACAACAAACACATGCTCTTAATAGGAGTAAACCCACACAAATAGCAATCAGAATATTCATTAGGATGGAACCCCACCCCCCAAATAAATTCTGGAAGAAGTCCATCAATGGGTTTGGGCCTGGTTCAGTCATGGCTGATACCTGCTGAATTACCTCTAGGTGGTTATTAATTTCGTGCCTGTTGTCCGGAATGAACGCACAGCATTCTTCTTTGATAAGCGTGCACGTACCACCCCTCGCCACTAGGGTGAAGTCAAGAGCCATTCGATTTTGTAGCACAACAGTTCTCATTGCATTCAGTTCATCAGTCACCAGTTCTAGGGCAGAGAAAGTTGCATTACTCATTACTTCGAGAAGTTTCGACAGTTTCCTCAACTCCCAGATTGATTTGACTGCTCCATATGCTGGGAGTATTCCTGCCCAAGATATAACACTGTCACTCAAGTCCATATGAGTCAATTTGCTTTTGTCCTTTACGGTATTATGGTCTTTCCAGCCAGCTTCGATCTGTCCTACTGGATTTACAGGTTTCTCGACTGGACCTTCAGGTTTTCGGACTGCTTCTCTCACGTTTCATATCTTACCCAAAGGTAATTCTGCAGTATGTCTTATGGCCGGAACCAGATAACCCAAAAAACAACTGCCGGACCAATTCTCAGGTAGCCATTTGTATGCTTTTTTCCCACAAATAAAATAACAATTTTCTACTTTAGTACTAATATGTGCCAGCCCTGCATGAAACATTTTCTTATCTATGATAGATAACTGTTTAGTTAAAACAGGATTTTGTCGTATTTCATCCAATGTTGTTTTCATTGAACTCAGATATGAATCATAGTTGGTATTACAGACAGTATCCCCACTCCTAACTTTAATGTAACATTTATAAGTAATGGTTATATTACTATTGCTCCACCCTACTTGGAGAGTGTCATTTTTATAAAAACATACAATTCCCTTTGGTGTGACAGGTAAAAACAAAGCTATTTTGTCCTGTGATCTCACAGTCCCTGTGTCAAAAAGCAAATTTTCCCAAGTCTCATTTATCCCCAGAGGGACAGCGGACATTAACAGTCCTCCATTTGCTGTTGGTATAGCTGTACAAACCCAGCAATTTGAAATGTTCATAGTCTCTGCATATATACGTTTCATGGCCAGGTATGTGTTAAAATTTGGATGCCAGTCTATAGATGTTTCGTCACGTCTTCCCACTTTTACTTGTGTGGTTGAGTGTAAGAAAAACTACAACAAGAGGAAAATTGTCACAATTATAGTTAATAAATGCATACTCAACAAAATAATTATGCAACATCTCTGGGGTTGATCTGCATTTCTATTCGCTTTATTCTTGGCCATTTTGCCCTTGTATATCAGTCACAAAGTTTTTATCAAGTTGAAAGTTCTTTACCGGTTTGCAGTGTGTCAGATGGACCCAGGACGTCCTCTCAGCCATTCTGACTGCAGTAGGTGTTGCCAACAGTACCTGGTATGGTCCTTCCCACTTTGGACTCGCCCAATTCTTCCTCTTCGTCACTTTTAACCACAACCAAGTTCCCGGAGCCAGAACTGCTTCCACCAGTCTGGTCTGGTCTGTTCTTTATCTGAAAAAGAGTTAAACTGCAAAACAGATTTATTTGTTAACAGTTTCCTCATATAACTAGCTAATGAACTGTCAGCCTCTTGCTCTGCAGGCATGAGAGCTTTCCACTGAGGCACATAATATGCTCTCCCAAAAACCATTTCAAAGGGAGTCAAACCCTTCACATTTGGAACCGTTCTCATACTCAGCAGCGCTAAAGGCAAACAGTATATCCAATTCTTCTGGGTCTCATTAACTAACTTCCTAAGCTTATTCTTAAGGGTCCCATTGTACCTTTCCACCAGTCCTGCAGACTGTGGGTGGTAGGCACAATGATTTTTCAAGGAGATTCAGAAAAATCTTCTAAGTTGCTGGATTGTCTGTTTAACAAAATGTGTGCCATTGTCACTATAAATCCTTTCCGGAATGCCAAACCTAGGGATTACTTCTTTTATCAGGGCTTTCACCACTGTTGCTGCATCCGGATTTTTGGTTGGAAAAGCTTCTACCCATTTAGAAAACATATCTACAATGCCTAGGCAATATTTTTTCCCTTCACACTTGTTCAACTCTATGAAATCCATACAAATAGTATGGAACAGATACAGTGGTACAGGAAAACTTCCTTGTTTAAGTTTAAATGCCCCTTGTGCATGGTGCTTGTTACAAGTATGACAAGCTGCACAAAATTTTTTTGTATAATTTGTGAATCCATATGTTTGAAATATTCGGTTTACTAACTGTACCATCCCCCCTGTTGAGACATGGCACTGCCCATGGCTCAACAAAGCTGCATATCTAAATAAATTAGATGGCAATATTGTTTTTTTCTCTTTGGAAATGTACAGTCCATTTTCAAGAATTGCGCCTTGTTTTTCCCATTTTTGTTTCTCTGCTTTTGTAGTAAGTGTCTGCATTGTTTTCAACATGTCTAAATCTAAAATCTCAGAGGGTTGTAATTCCTCATTCAAAAGTAAAGTTTCTGAGTCTGAGGCCGCTTGCTTTGCAGCTGCATCAGCTCTCGCATTGCCTTTCGAAATCCTATCCTGTTGTTTTGTATGAGCTACACATTTGCAAATAGCTACTTTAGTAGGCAACTGGATAGATTCTAATAATTCCAAAATAAATTGCGCATGATTAATTGGTTTTCCACTAGATGTTATCATTCCCCTATTTTTCCATTGTTGCGCAAATACATGTACTGTAGAGAAAGCATACTGACTGTCAGTATATATGTTTACACATTTGTCTTTTGCTAAAGTACATGCTCGTGTTAAAGCTATCAATTCTGCTGCTTGTGCAGACAAGTTATGTGGTAAGGGTTGGGCTTCTAAAATTTCAGTGTCTGTAACTACTGCATACCCCACTAGATTCTTCCCTGTAGGGCCCCTTCTGCATGAGCCGTCCACGTAATATGTCACCTCGGCATTATCCAAGGGCATATCTGTGAGATCTTGTCTAGGCAAGGTTAACTGTTCAACTTTCTGCAGGCAGCTGTGCAGTGTGCCCTCTGCAGGAGTTGGGAGTAATGTTGATGGATTTAATGTTGTACATCATTCAATTGTCATATGAGGTTGGCTCAGCAGTATAGTCATACATGAAAGATGTCTAGCAGGAGAGAGATATGCTACTTTTTCTTGCAGTAAAATTATTGCGACTGCATGAGGCACTCTCAATGTGAGAGGATGGAATAATACCACTGAGGCCGAGGCCTGTACTGCCATTGCAGCTGCGACCACTGCTTGTACACAGTGAGGCAAAGATCGTGCCACTGGGTCTAACTGTGATGAATAATAGGCTATGGGGCGTTGCTTATCCCCATGTTGATGCGTCAGTACTGACGTCATATATCCTTGCTTACAATCTACGGTCTGAAAGAACCATTTATGATAATTTGGGAGTCCTAAGACTAATGAAGAAGCTATCAACTGCTTCAATCTGCAGAAAGCTGTTTCTGCTTCGGGTGTCCATTGTAATAAATCTTGTGCTGCCATTGGTGTTTTATATATCAAGTCAGTCAGTGGAGCAGATGCCAAAGCATAGTTTGGTATCCAACTCCGACAAAAATTAGTTGTCCCCAAGAAGGACATCATTTCCTTCTTGGTTGCTGGTTTGGGTGCTTGTAAAATTGCTGTCTTTCTATCCTCGTCTAATATCCTACCTTCATTGGATATCACATATCCTAAGTATCTAACTTGCTTTTTCCAGAGTTGTAACTTACTTTTGTTCACTTTGTGTCCTTGTGTTGCTAAGAATTTCAATAGTGCTACAATATCTTCCCTGCATTGCTGCTGGGTGGGGGCTGCTAGCAAAATGTCATCTACGTAAAGTAGAATTTGACTACCTCCTGGTGGGGTAAACCCTGCCAGGTTGCTAGCCATTTCTTGTGCAAATATTGTTGGGCTCTCACAATATCCCTGTGGTAGTCGAGTATAGGTATACCTTTTACCCTGAAATGTAAATGCAAACCAGTACTGACTATCAGGATGCATAGGTATTGAAAAGAAAGCATTACTGATATCTACCACAGAGAAATATTTCTGTTGGGGCTTTAAGTCATTTAACAAAGTATGTGGGTCTGGCACCGTGGGTGCTCTGGGTATCACTGTATTGTTTACAGCTTGTAAATCTTGAACCATCCGCCATTCCCCGTTTGCTTTTTTAACAGGAAATAGGGGTGTATTACATGGTGAATCAGGAGATTCTACCAGTACTCCTTCCCTGAGTAATGTTGCTATTATAGGCTTGATTCCTATTTCTGCATCTTTCCTCAAAGGGTATTGTCTTTTTTGTGGCCTAAATGCTGACTTTGGTGTAATTGTAACTGGTCCTGCTGTTCGAATAAGTCCTACGTCTGACTTGCCTGTTGACCAAAGAGTCGTTGGTATCTCACATAAGGCTTTCTCTTCTTCTTCTAATAAAAATGCTAATCAGCTGTCCTCACTAGATTGCAAGTGTACAGCCGGGTGCGTCTGCGTCAACCAATTCAGCTTTTGTTTCTGTATCCCCTGTTCTGACAATTCTAAGTCAGTCTGTTTTTCCCATCTTGTTACCTTCTCTCCCAAGTCTGCCCATTTTACGTTTTTGTTCTTTGTCAAGCTGACATGTGGCAATCGATTTGAAATATATAATGCAAGGAATTCTTGAGGTAATGAACAGCTAACCACACTGTTCCCCTCAGTATCCCAATACAAAGTACGTAATACTAATCTAGCTGCACGATTTTTGAACAATTCTTGTTCATATTCTCTATCAGGTCCTGGCGTATTACAGTAGTATAGAGTATAGTGTAACAAATGCTGTTGATCAGTGTCAAGGGAGGGGGCTTTACTGATGGCTACGTTCATCAGTTCCTCGCTTACTGCCCCTGGACCAGTCGTAACTAGGTCCTGGCTGTACCAATAAAAAGTTTCACCCTCCGATCGCACCACAAAAGTGTCCATTTGTCTCTGTGCCTCCATACCCTGCATAGCTGGAACTACTGCTATGCCAAATATCTGCATAATATCCCTACCCAATAGGTTCACTGGACACTTTACAGAAACAACAATCTTACTTATTTGAGTCATACCTGAAACAGGGTCAGTTATTGCCATATCATGGGAGACTGGTTCCCAGTATAGCTGTCCATTTGCAGCTTTCACTAATATATAATCAGGTGATTCAGAGTGTTCTGGTAACTTGGAGGGGTGTATCAGGGTCCGTGACGCTCCTGAGTCACACAGGAATTTGACTTCCCCTCCCTCCACCAGAAGTGTAACTTCCGGTTTTGTGTCTGCTAAGTAGAGCTCTAGGCTCAATAATGCTAAATCCAAAATTTCACTTTCTTCATCCTCTATATCTACCTGCACTTCCTCTATTCCTTCTATCACATTTACATTTGTCCTCTGTTTATTAACTTCTCCTGATGATTTCCGACTTTTGCATGATGTATCTTCACTGTCATATAGTCAGTCCTCATCTCCCTTGTCTTCTGTGATTACCTTCTTATTCTGTTTACAATCCCTCGCTAGATGTCCCTTCTTCCCGCACTTAAAGCATTCACCTCTCTTTTTCCTTTCTTCAAAATCTTCTGACCATTTGTCAGACTGTTTATTTCCCTGGGCGTTTTTCTTTCCCTTTTTGCCTGACTGTAACACAAATACTTCAGCTCCATCTTCAGCAGTGAAGACTTGTGCCTTCTTTTTCTTCTTGCTATTAAAATGTCTTTCAGCATGCCTAGCATATTCAAGTAAGGCTTTTAGCCTACTTGTTCGATGATCTATCATATGCTTCGTAATGAAGCTACTGATAGGTGCAATGCAACCTTTTAAAAATGCATTTTTCAATTGTTGTTCATACGGGGAATCATTCACTTGATTTTTCAGGAACTGTCATACCACTATGGTTATTAAAACATTCCAATAATCTAGCATAGTACCCATCTACCGTCTCTTTTTCCTGTTGTATGCATTGGTTAATGCAAGTCCAGACTGCTCTAGCTTTCCATTTCTCAGAGATTCGGTCTGTAAGACCTTTCACTCTATTGTCTAGTTCTGCGTCACTATGTGGGAGTGGTTTAAACTCTGCATTACAAGGATTCCAGGTGCCACAAATCATGTGCCAATCTGGACCTATAATTTGTCTGACTACTTTTTCTACTTCTTCCCCATTCAAGTGGTAACTCAACCTCATGCCTTGCAAATCTTCTAAAAATTTCGTAAAATTAACTTTCGGATGGGGAATTCCCTCAGTAGCTTTCCGGATCCCCTCTGGTGTCCATGGCCTGTATACTAAGAGAGTTGGGTCCTGCCCTGCCTGTCCTGCCTGAGGATTTGGGACCTCTATAAGCGGACACATTTCTTCCTCATTCTCATCCTGTAGGTTTCTCTCTATTTGATACGATTCTGCATCCCCATGTATTTTACGTGTTCGGGACCTAGTTTCAATAGTATCTCTAACAAATGGTTGTGGTCTCACTGAGACCTCAGGATAACGCGGAGGTGGACCAGCCTGTCCACCCGCTTCATATCCTGAAAAAGGCAATGGAGGGGGCAGGGGAGGAGGAGCCGTTGCTACTACTATGTTATTATCTTCTTTATCTAAAAATAATGCTTTTGAATTTTTACTCTTCTGTTCCCTACGGTTTGCTTCCTCAATCCACCTGTGTGCCTAAGTTGCTTAAGGAGTTTAACCAGTGAAGTTTTATCTAATTTACCATCGAATTCATATTTGTTAACCCACTTCGTATAATACCTAACATTATCAGAACATTGTGATTGCATACATTTTGCGTCTTCGGTTAGGGGCGGATCTCGCGATGTTTTAGTGCACTGATTTCCCATGTTAAAAGAAAATGTTATGTAACCCTTCTTATCACGTGGTACCAAAATTTCAGTTCCTTTCACAGTTTATCTAGAATAACTGCCTACCTTATTCTGTTACCCTGATCTATGACCAAATACACAGTAATTCCTCTTGTCCCTGATCTGCATAACAAATCTTGACAACAATATTTACTGTAACCTAGTCCCTGATCTAAAACAGAAAAAAGGCAAAAGTCTTCCTACCCAAGCCTCCGGTATTGAGCCATCCAGGATCCGCTCTTCGGCCACAGATCAGAAAGTGGCCAGCCTCTTTAAACGACAATTCAGTCGGAGGTCTTTTCACCCAAGAAGAACCGTTTCGGTAACTTCTCCTGTGCAGTATTCGACCACCTGTAGACTCTGATCTGCAGCTGTCTGAGGGATTTCTGGCTAAGAAGGACCAAACTGTTAAATAAAACAAAAAGATCAATACACAGGAGGTTCAGGTTCAAAAGTTTACTAGTGTACACCAGGAGGCAAAAAACGTACAAGTACAGAATTTTGTCTGACATGAAACAGAAAGTACACAATTGTTATAGTTACTTACATTCAAGTTGTACCCACCTTACTGACGTGGTCAGTCACAGGGCATCTACATCACTTTAGCTTACAGTATTCTATTCATAAAATAATGCTGATGCTGTATATTTAAAAAAGTTTTCCTCTGGTAACAATACGGCCTTGCTCACCACCTGGTCAGACATAATGTCTTTCTGTAAAGTTACTTCTTCAAGGTTCCAGGCTAGTTCAAATACAATAGCAGATTCAGTCTTCTAATACACTTCTTTGTTCCCCTGTAACACTTTCCCAACAGCTGCGTGTTATCTAGTAACACATACACAAGGCCAAATCATCCCAGCAGGAAAGAGCAGAATATTTTCATTATTTCACATATTTAATTTCCTGACCCAGCAGATAATCATTTGTGAAAAGCATAAACATTAGACCTTGCTGAGCTAGCAGCTGCCAGGGTCAGAGGCCAACTTGCAACAAGGCACACTGCAGTTTCAAAAACTTCTTGCAATTACATATGAATTCATTCTTTTTGCTTTATCATTAATAGAATAAAATGCATTACATACTACTT
The DNA here is from genome assembly GCF_019279795.1 of Protopterus annectens. Lineage (NCBI taxonomy): Eukaryota > Metazoa > Chordata > Ceratodontiformes > Protopteridae > Protopterus > Protopterus annectens. The sequence goes on from NC_056733.1 coordinate 1,329,429,687, forward strand.
TGCTTCTAAACTAGCACTTCACATATATTCAAATACATATTTCTCTAACAACAGAATTCTAAACAAATCAGTCAAGATAAACCTCTAGGTAAACATTTATACAGAGAAAATTATGCTGATAAAATTCTAAACACAGAATTATTTTGAATACATAATTTGACTGACATAATTCTACACAGACAGTTTTCTATACTGAATTATAAGCATTGAATTATATAAATAAAATTCTAAACACAGTAGAAATATATAGACAAAACTTAGAAACAGAATTCTGAAACACAGAATTCAACATGTGGAACTCTCATTTTGCATGCAGAATTAAACACAGAATTCTACAGATTGAATTCTTCTAACAGCATTTTAAACATCAAATTCTATTCAGAGAATTCTACAGATACGTGTGGAAATCTACACATAAAATGCTACAAATAAAAATTCCACACATAAAATTGTAAAGGCAGAATTGTATAGTGAGAATTCTAAGCAGAAGGATAAAGCCCTGATCATGTTGCAGGCAACCTTTTTTAAATAACAACCCAGACAACAATAAAAACTGGCAGTGGAGGATAGAAGTAGGTAGTTGCTGCTTGCTTACCCATCATGAGGATGGAAGGAAGGCAGTTTTGGCTCATGACATGGGTAGCACCTAGCTAGACCACTAGGTGGCTACCCAATGAGAACTGGATCTATGAAGCCTATGCTCCTGTGTGCAATCACACTGTGAGCAAAGGGGAATATCCATAGGGCAACTGTAGCAAAACAGAACTGCACGGGAGGTGGGTGTTCCACCAGGGGAGAGGGTAGTCCATCCTACATGACCAGCAAAGATGGTCTACTTCCTACTAATCCAAATGAACAAGCCAGCAAGTGTTGGAAAATGCCAAATAGCAAAAAAATTTTTATTCACATAAAAGGGACAAGTCCCCCTAAAAATCTGATATGACAAATTCAGACCGGTTTCGGCTCAGCAGAGCCTTCTTCAGTGAAAGTCAAACAGTCACAATAATCAAAAGCCAGTTTATATACATATGTAAAGTGGAAAACCACATAGGAACCAATCAAAATACAAAATACTTAATTCAAAATTGGTCATTAAGACCAGGTGGAAACAGAGATCCAAGTTTTACAATCCATTTCCTCTCCTTGAAACAAAGTAACTCATGCCAATGATGTTTGTCTTTACATATACCCTTAATACAGTCAATAATGACAAACTTAAAAGAAGCTGATATATGTTTTAGACTATGTTTGTATAATGCATTGTTGAGGCGTTTGTTCTTAATGTCACTCAAATGTTCACCAATTCTAAGACGGAAAGCTCTAGAGGTCTGGCCCACATAAAAAGCAGAACAAGTACAGATTACCAAATAGATGACCCATTCAGTACTGCAATTGGCCCAAAATTTAATGTCGAAGACCTCAGAAGTGTTTTTGCTACTGAATTCCCGAGTGTGTAACACCCGAATGCAAAATGAGCAATGACCACATGGAATGCATCCTAGAACTGGTCTACCTGTAAGAGATAATTGAGTGGAGACTATAGTGTCAGGACACCCCCTCTTATAATGACTAAGTTTGGAACCAATAGTCCGTCCCCTCCTAAATGAAAAAGAACATCTGTCTTGAAGAAAAGGGTTTAATCTATTATCAGCCATCAACACATTCCAATGTCTCTGTATAATGTTCATGAAGCCCTTTGTATTCCGTCCATAGGTAGTAAACAGACGTAAGGGCTGTTGAACCAAATCATTGTTCTTATCTTTGTATGATAATAAATCCTGTCTGTTTAAGTTTGAGGCCCACCATTTGGCCAAATTGACTGTACCTGGACGGTAACCTCTATCAATAAATCTACGGGCCAGGTCATCATGAGTCTTGATATAGGACTGTTGGCTAGAACAAATTCTTCTGGCTCTTAAAAACTGGTATTTGGGTATATTCTGGATGATATGTTGTGGGTGGAAGCTGGTAGCATGTAATAAAGAGTTGAATTCTGGAAATTTCCTAAATAACGTGGTAGACAAAGTGTCGTCTTCATTCCTATTAATCTCCACGTCCAGAAATAACATCCTGGATCTATGGTGGGTCATCTTAAATTCGATTCCCCATATGTTGTCATTAAGGTAATCCAGAAACTCTTTTAGATAACACTCATCAGCTTTCCACACCAACCAACAATCATCCAGATAGCGACGCCAAATATCCATCTCACACATATAAATGTTATGGTTATGATCATAAATCATGATCTCCTCAATGTATGCCATAAAGAGATCCGCATAAATGGGTGCGAAAGACGCACCCATAGCAGTACCTTTAGTTTGCCAAAAACATTGGTTTTGATAGTAAAAAACATTACTAGTCAACACATATTCTGTGAGACATACCAAGAAAGTATTAAATCCAGGTTGATATAAGCCAGATCTAGCCCACCAATAGTCCAGAGCTTGTAAGCCTGCCCAGTGTGGAATATTAGTATAAAGAGAGGTAATGTCCAAAGTACATAGTAGCCAGTGAGGTTCAAGTTGAGTCTCATTAATAATGTCCAAAAACTGGGTGGTGTCTTGAATCCTAGCTCTTATAAATGAAAGTAGCGGTTTCAAGTGCTGAGTTAAATATTCAGACAATGGTTCGGTAAGGGACCCATGTCCAGAAACAATAGGTTGGCCTGGTGGATTACTGGCATGTTTATGTATCTTAGGTAACAAGTAAAAGTATTGTTTCGTGGGTGACAGGACCATTAATTGTTCTTTTATGGACTGTGTAATTATACCCTCCTCCACTGCTTGGGTCAAAAAATGTCCAATTTTACGTTGAAAATGGGGAGATGGATCCAAAGGCATATACATATAATATTCCTTATCTCCCAATTGTCTCATAGCCTCCTTGTCATAGGTAACCTTATCCAATACCACCACTGCCCCACCTTTGTCAGCTTGTGTGATAACCAAGTCTTTATTCTTTACAAGCTCATCAAGACTCTGTATTTCCTCCATGGACAAATTATTATGAGATATAGGGAAATCCCTAAGATAACAGTGTACATCCTGTAATACACTTTTCTGAAAAACACCTACCAAGTGTGTCATCAGTGGATTAAAAGTGGATTTTTTTAACCTAAATTCCTGAGGTGTACCACTATCATTGTTTGCAAAAAACAATTTCAAATTAAGCAATCGACAAACATTTACCACATCCTGAGCTAAAGACTGTTCATGAACAAAGAAACCAGGAACAAAGTTTAACCCTTTATTCAATAACATAATTTGTGTAGTAGTTAGCTCAACAGAAGAAATATTATGAACATTGGAATTAGAAATTAGTGCTGTGTCATCATTTTCAAAAGTGCCTCCAGACTCTGTTTGGATATATCTTTTTTTATGTTTCCACCCCCCTCATCTGTATCTAGACCAGGAGGGTGCAACAAATTATCCCCTTTGGCATTGGGTAACCCATCCATAGGGTTCTCCTCAAATTCACCTTCTGTGTTAGAGGAGGTATCTTCCCCTGAGGTGAAACTGGAAGAGCCAAAATTTTTCTTGAGAATGGATTTAGGTCTCTTTCTTTTGGGAGTTGAAAACCTCTTGTCGCTGTTATTATTCTCCCTAGGTAATCTAAAGGAGACATTTTTAGATGTGTCAAAAGGTTTCCCTCTCTCATAATCACCTACATCCCTAAAGAATTTTTTAAGTTTTCTCTCCTTTAGAGTAGATTCCATCTTAGAAAGGTCAATAGTTAATGTTTTCACTTGTGTCAAGAAAGAATCACAAGTTTCAAACTTGTTATCCTCCAAACAGGTAGTTTCCAAATCTTTCACCCCTTTCTGCACCTTACGGTCGTAAAAGTCAGCCAAAGCATCAACAAATTTAGAAGATGCTAATTGTTGAATATGGCCCCAGTCCTCTATTAGTTGGTCATCAATGTTTGAGACCAAGGGTTGTACCTTAACCCTAAGACCATGTGGAGTGATGTGTTTCTGTTGATATGCCTTGAAAAGGCGTAAATGCCACAGATTAGTCCTGACCATTTTCATATTTTTCCCAAGTCGACTAAAAAACATGTCACATTGTGTGTCCAGGTCAGATTCACTAACATCTGATGTAGGTAATGAACCGTGTGTACCCAAACCGAACACAGATAGATCATCCACATCAGATGACAGCCCCTGTATAAGCGGTGAAAGTGCCATGTTTTGTACTAGAAGACCAGACCTCACAAAACCCTATATAAAAAACCAAATCATTAAGTATACAACTAGATGAGTAAGCACAAATAATCCCCTGATGTATCAACAGCTATAGAAAATGTATAAGTGTATATTATATATTATAAGGCACACAAAAAAATGGTAAATAATTGACCACAAATTCTGGAGCTCATGAAAAGAGAATCCAAAAAAAGACCTTTATACAATGAACAGTACAGATATATAGTGTGAGTGACATTAAGAACAAACGCCTCAACAATGCATTATACAAACATAGTCTAAAACATATATCAGCTTCTTTTAAGTTTGTCATTATTGACTGTATTAAGGGTATATGTAAAGACAAACATCATTGGCATGAGTTACTTTGTTTCAAGGAGAGGAAATGGATTGTAAAACTTGGAGCTCTGTTTCCACCTGGTCTTAATGACCAATTTTGAATTAAGTATTTTGTATTTTGATTGGTTCCTATGTGGTTTTCCACTTTACATACGTATATAAACTGGCTTTTGATTATTGTGACTGTTTGACTTTCACTGAAGAAGGCTCTGCTGAGCCGAAACCGGTCTGAATTTGTCATATCAGATTTTTAGGGGGACTTGTCCCTTTTATGTGAATAAAAAATGTTTTGCTATTTGGCATTTTCCAACACTTGCTGGCTTGTTCATTTGGATTTTTGACTTTTCTGCCATGCAAGGGTCCTACGTGCATCTGCTTTGTGCATCTACTTCCTACTACTCAACCCTTTTCCAGGGATGGGAGAAATGAATGGGCCATGGGATTCAACCATCCCAGGAGTCCCTGGCTACTGCAACATGGAACTAATGCATAAACTGAGGGCTCAATCCTATTGGTGTGCAAGCAAATTTTACAGACAGAATCCTAACAGGGAATGTGGGTCTATATTACATCTCCAAAATACAATTCCAGCGAACAACTATCCATCAACACCAAATCAGTGAAATAATTTGCTGAAAGTAATAAGGCAAAGACATAGTTGGCCAACAACAGAACCTTGCCCTTTTCTCCACTGGCAAGTATTTCTTTGCCCTTATAAACTTTGGTGAATTATTTTGCTGATTTGGTTTTAAGGGATAGGTGTTCACCGGAATTGCATTTTGGCGACGTAATATGGACCCGTGAATTCTTCAGATGCAATTTGACAGCTAGGTTTCTAAACACAAAGACAGAATTTCCTACCAAACATCTCCAGAAAGAATATTATCCTTGATTTCTAAGCACATAATTCTTCAATTTTGAATTCTAAGAAGGGGCTTAAAATTCACATAGCATTCTACATACAGAACTCCACAGCTAAAAGTGGAAAACCAGGATTTCAGACAAATTTCAACAAATGTATTTCTATATACAGAGGAAGAATTCCATAGACGGAGTACTACAGGTAGAATATTAAGTTCAAAAATCTGATGATTGAGTTCTGAATACCGTATTCTACAAACAGAATTCTAAAAAACAATTCTACATTTAGAATACTAAACAAAAGACTTTTTACATATAAAATTGTATAGATCCATTCTAAGCAGAATTTCAGAGACAAAATTTGAAACACAGTAATCTAAAGAAAAAAATGCAGATAGAATTCTAAACAGAGAAGTCTAGTGATGGAATTCAAAACACAAAATTTCATAGTTGTCATCATCAACCCCCTTTTTCCCATTTTCTACATGAGGTCAGGTTGTTGTTTCAGCTGTCACCATCTTCTCTCAATTCATTGCCATTCTTCTACCTTCTTCAACAGTCATGCCTGACTGCCACAGGTCTTCTCTCATACAATCCATCAATCTCTTTACTGGATGCCTTCATTTCTGCTTGCCTTCTTCCTGTCTGTACCAGATTTTCTTCAATAGATTGTCTTCTGCTTTCCTGCACATGTGCCCCAATTACCAAAATCTGTTTTCTTTGACCCTGTCAGCAATTGGAGCTACTTGAGCTTCAGCTCTGATGTCTTCATTTTTTTGTTTGTCCCACACTGTGGATCCTACCATCCATCTTAGGAGCTTCATTTCTATCACCAATAGCTTCCACAACTCCTCTGCCCTCACTGTCCAGGTTTCTGTACTATACACTAACAATAGTTACCCCACTGTTTTGTACATCTTACTTTTCACCTTCTTTTGAATTGTTCGGTCATACACTACCCCTGGCACTTTGTGCCAGGTGGCTGCAGCCCCTCTTATTTTAGCTTTGACTTCCTCCTTCAGACTTTCCTTCTCATAAACCATTCCCCCTAGGTACATGAAGCTGTTAACTTGTCCCAATATTTCCCTTCTATCTCATTTCTCAGCTTCTTCTGATTTCCCCCATTTATGGCCATTACAACTGTCTTATCTATTCTCATTTTCATCCTAAGTGCCTTCAGTTTTGCATCCCATTCCACCATTCTTTGCTGAATTTCTTATTCACTGTCTGCCTATTCATATGTTCATAGGTAAGTACTTAGCTAGATAATTACTCTAAGTAAGAAACAAACCCTGTACCTTTTGTCTGTGAGGTAAATACCTTAACCATTATACCAACTCCCTACCCATAATAATCTGAGTACTAAGGGAGAGAGGAATTTGAACCCCACAACATTAAAAAATGAAACTCTTTCATTTGTCCACTGCACTAGAACAGCATGTGATGCCACTGCACCTTTGTTGATCTATCCGCATTGATCTGTTTGCTAATGTAGTCCATCACCAATATGAACAGTAGTGGGCTCAGAGTTGAACTCTGATGCACACCCACTCCCACTGGGAACCCCTCTATGTGTCAAAATACTGCTTGTACTTGTGTCATTAGTTATTTGTGCATAGTCCGCACTAAATCTATCAATGTTTCTGGGAAATTGAACCATCACAGGACTGCCCAAATCAACTTTCTTGAGATCTCATTATATGCTTTCTCCAGTTCTAGTTGGACTCTGTCCTCATCTCTAGCTTCTTCTCAACTGCCTGTCTCACTGCAAACATTGTGTTGGTTGTGCTGCATCCTGATCTGAATACAAACTGCTCATCTCCTATCTTACTTTCAGAATATGCCTGCATATTAATTTATCGATCACCCTCTCCAAAACTTTCAACCTGTCTGGTAGGAGTTTGATACCTCTACACTGCCCACCGTTGCAAATCTACCCTTTTTTCTTGTACCTTAAGACAGAAAGATAAAGATAGTCATCGGGCACCCTTTGTAAGGCATGCCAGCAACAACCTGCTAACCAGTCCACAGGACATCAAAGGCAGATGGAAAGAGTATTTCCAACAGCTTCTGAATGAAGGAAGCAACACAGAAGCTGTACTGCCCCATACACAGTGAACAATGAAGGAAGAAGAAAACCACACCCTAGAAGTAAAAACAACACTAAGAAAAATGAAGCCAGGGAAAGCAGCAGGCTCAGATGAGGTCACAGCAGATGTCAGGATGTTTGGTGATTTAGGAGAGAAATTACTCCTGAAGATACACATGGCAGTATGGAGAGAAAGGTGTATCCCATATGACTGGAGAATAAGTAGTTCCATAGCTTAAACTGCAAACATTGCTTTCCAAGCTCAGAATTCTACAAACTGAATTCCATTAAAAAAAAATCTAAAAATGAATGCTAGCTGCTCAGCACTACAGAGAGAATTATAAAAATGCAATTCTATAGACAGAATTCTAATAACTGAATTATTCAGCTAGAATCAGAAAAGTTCTAGAGCTTGAATTCTTAAGACATAGTTTGATAGTTATAATTCTAATCAAAGAAGTCTATACATAGAATTGCAAATACAGAATTCTGCACACACCATTCTACAGACAGAATTCTAAATACATAATACTAAACATGAACTTTGGCAGATATAATTCTATGCAGAGAATCTTTCAGATGGAATTCTAAACATGGCATTTTAAGTATTACTGTAAATATAGAAGCCAGTTTGCACACTGCCAAACATAAAATGCTTCCAATGCAGTTATATAAAATTCTAACTGCAGAATTTTACAAATAGAATTAAACCACAGATTGCTACATATATAATACTAAACTGAATTCCACATTTCATAGATAAAATACAGATATATTTAAGTCATAGAGAATCTAAATACAGAGATCTAAACATCAGCTCCTTAACACATAGCTCTTCATTCAGACCATACTGAGAAAATTCTAAACACAGCTACAATTCCAGGGGTGCCTGGTGGTATTAGATTAAAACAGGGGTGCAAACAGCAACTAAATGGGTGGTCATAACATGAATAGATGTGGCTATAATAGGTTGGGTCAACTTTAAACATGGCTACACTTTTTAATATATTATTATTTAATTGTGATTCCTTCTGTTGAGAATTGCCTTCACTGAATGGAGATGTTACTGAAGATTCAGTGGAAATTTTACTGAAGATTCTGGCAACTGCTAAGTTATAGTCAACTAATATATTGTTCACTATAACATAAATGTATGCTTTTCAAACTGGTCTGCATTTTGAACATTGTCACTATATCAATATGTTTTGAAATGTTCAGTGCCTCACTCTGGTATCTCATATTATACCTAATTTCCTTACAGAGCATTCTTTTCAATCTCTGTTGTAATGGTATGGAATATCAAGTTGGTACTAGATCTTAAATCATTTATTGAGAGCTTCTTTGTGCCTGGCTTGGACAACTGTGACTGCAAGACTTGGATTGCTTCTAAAACCATCTGAATCTACATAGCTGATATAAGTATATATTTTTACACTTGCTCTAACAGTTTCAGTGATGTTTAACACTTCTGTGCAGCATTTATTTATTTATTTTGTTGAATTTATCACTGTTTTTCAGCCTGCACATGTTAAAGAAACTTTGTTTGTTACTGTACTGCTCTTAGGTTGTTTTTAACAGTAGTCTGATTTTTTTTCTAACCTCCTCTGTTATTGCAAAAACTGTTTCTGAGCACAGCCAAGTTCTCCTGAGTCTGCCAAAATATGTCTCTAAGTTTTGCAAAGTTTTTTTGTGTTATGAAGATATCACAGGGTTAGTGAATTTATTTCCAAGGATTCCTGATATTGCAGGAATTCTTACTTCTGTCCTAAAATAGTTGTTACTGCACTTGAGCTCAAAACCAATTTGTTTTACATTAAAAGGGTTCTCTTGCACTCTGATGGGAGCAGAGAGGTAAATTCAACCCATCAAAGGTAGAAACTACTGATCAGTAGCTGATTGCATTTTTATCTGATGGACTGAGGGTTTAACTTTACAGAAGTCTTTCATGCTGCTGGCATAAAAACCTTGCTTTTGTGCTTTGTGCAAATGCAGTTCCCCATGCATGGGTTTGCACTCAGTTTACCAGAGCTGCACAGCAATCAGCAACCTTAGCTGGAGGTCTAGAGTGCATCTGGACTGAAATCCAAGGCATCCACTGGAAAAAAAAAACCCTGAAAAATAAGTATATTTTAAGCCAGCACTGAACTTTGTTAAATGTATTTAATTGAATTACTGCTTCATTTTTGCTGTTTGTGACTGCTTTTTACTGTGCACTTTGAATTTGTGTGTTCATTGGCTTATATAGCATGGGCTAGATCCATATCTGCTGAATCTAGACTGTTTGGTATTGCTGTGCTATTAAACCAGCCATTTTACATTAAGAGGGACTCTCTGCACCCTTGTGGCAGATGTGTGTAACTCTGGACCCATCTGAATTGGGGATTGCTGGAGAAAGGCTCAGTTTGGGGCTTTCCCACTGGTAGTTGTGTTAAAACTGTTTACATTTGCCTATATTTTAGCTTCTTATTTGCGCAGGTTTTTGCTCAGTTTACCAGAGCTGCTCAATGTTTGGCAACTTTAGCCAAAGGTCTGGAGTGCATCTGCACTGAAATCCAGGGCATCCACTGAACAAAAATGAAAAATAAATATATTTTAAGCCAGCACTGTACTTTGTTAACTGTATGTAATTGAATTATTGCTTCATTTTTGTTGCTTGTGACTAAGTCCAGCTAGCCCACTTCCTTCCCAAATACCACATTCAAAAAAATCCTGCCACAATGGACTGGCAGTTTCCCATCATTTTTCCTGCCAGCTTGATTAATATGGGCATCTTGAGGTAATGTAGTAATTGCTTCATGTATACTGACAACCATTTACTCTTAAAGCAAACTAACCCTATGTGAGAGATGCAAATACATTGTGGAACGAGTCAACTCTCTCATGTAAAAACTAACCAGAGATCAAACAGGTTGTCAGCACACATGCTTCACCTGTCATGCAAACCTCACCACTCACACAAAATAAGGTCACAACACATAAACCCACATATGTGGAGGTACTCAGTAAAAGCCTACCAAAAGAACAGAGACCTCCCAAATGCATACCACCAACACTCACCAATAAGCAAAAATAAATCACTACATATATCAACACACAAATAAGCCCCTAAGGCAAAACACATCAAATGTCTTGGTCATAGGCGACTCCATACTGAGACACACAGATGTCCCCCTCACCAGACTGGACAAGGAGAAGGTCACAGTCAGCTGCCTATCAGGTGCCAGAATCAGACAAATCATGCATGCATTCAAGTCACTCAACAACAAGTACTGTTATGACTCTGTCATAGTCCTTGTTGGAGTGAATGACTTGAGATGTACCTCTCTGGACTATATGAAGAGAGACATGATGGAACTCTCTGATTATGTGTCCCAGACAGGTATGTCCCTAGCCCTAAGCAGTATCCTACCTTCATCCAGGATGATGCCACAATATAAACAAAAACTGATTGACTTCAACAATTAACTCAGTTCTGGTGTCAGTCCAGGTGAGTCCAGTATCTATCAGATCTGGGAGGATATAGTAGACATACCTAGCTGCTTTGCTAGAGATGGTCTGCACCTGTGCCTCCTTGACTTTTGGATACTGGCAATGGTCCTTGCTTCTCCTTTTTTAGGCAATGTAAAAACAACAAATTTTCCCATGTAACAAAATCTATTCAAGAAAAACCCAAGGTTGTACTGCTTAATGTAAGCAGTTTAAACATGGAACCACACTCTCTGGAAGCACTCCTCACCTTGGAGGATACTGACAACTGCACAGTTACCGAGACATGGTTCAAGGCCACTGAGAGTACTCCAGCTGTACAAGGCTACAATGCCTTCCACATGTTCAGACCTCAAAATGAGTGTGAAGGAACCAAAGGTGGAGGTGTATCCATCTTCATTAAAACCAAATACACTTTGAGACTAGTCAGACAGCATGACTCTCTCAAACTACTCCATGTTCAATTACCTATTAGAAAAGTACCATACGACAGCATTGCTAGCTATAGATCCTCCACCATGAACCAAGATAAGCACACCTCCTACCTCATTTTGTTGGAATCCCTCATCACACAGCTCAACACCTTAGTCATGGGAGATTTCAACTTTCTTTCCACAGACTGGGGACATACACAAACAAAAACATGCTTGCCCAGAGGTTTCTGGACTTTGTTAACACAGATACTCTGGAACAGATAGTCTGTACCCCCCACTAGGGACTCTAATGTTCTGGACATAGTACTCACCAACATGTTTGATCACTGTACTTTCCCATGCATGATCCTCTCCCTGGTTAGGTCAGACCACAAATCAGTCTCATTTGAAGTAGCTACTGGAACTGACACCCTCACAGGAACAAAAATTATAAAAAACTTTACCAAAGTTAATTACAGCCTATTAAGCAATTGTATAAAAAGCTTCATACCACCCGCAATCACAGATATCAATGATCACTATGTAGAAGTGCATGCAAATGCCCTGTACAAACACTTAAGTGACTGCAAAAACTCTGCTGTATCTGACTGGATCAAAACCAGGTCTTCCCATAAAAAAGAAGCTACCTTGATGGACCTCAAGTATAAACAGATTATAAAATAAGAGGAAGATACTGTTGTTCAAAAGCAAGAGGGATATCATTCTGCTGAGGAAGAGCCTAAACAAGAAAATCAGAAATCTTGTAAAGTCTTCTAAAACAAATTATAAAACTAAAATTGCAGCTTATTCAAAGATAATCATAAAGCATTATTTATCTACTTCTATCCGAAGTCTAAAAGGGAATGCCCAACAATGTGCTGAACTGGTTGTAGATGGGATCACTCATACTACAGCAGAAGATAACACCAACCTACTAGCTGACAGATTCAGTGCAAACTTCACCCCCTATCCCTACCTACCATATCCTATAACATACCTGGCACCAGCCCTCTGCCTAGTATCTCTAGAGAAAAGGCCATATCAGTGCTTACCAAGGCTAAAAACACAGCCTCAATGAGACCAGATAATATTCCATGTTGTTTACTAAACAATATAAAACAAGAACTAGTGGATCCACTTGACTTTCTCTTTAATTATAACTTGAGAACTGGCTATGTTCCTGCAGAATGGAGAACAGCAACATTAATCCCCCTGCACAAAGGGGAGGGGACATCAACTGACCCTGGGAGGTACAGACCCATAACAGACCCATAAGTCTAAGCCTCATCTGGAAAGAATTGTAATGGACCTTATCAACAAGGACATAACTGACTTCCAAACACTGGACCCAACTCAGTTTGTCTTTGTTAAGGGTAGATCATGCTTATTAAACCTAGTAGACTTCTTTAAGAATTTCACCAAAGCCATGGATGAAGGTAAGACAGTACACACAGCCTATCTTGACCTTCCCAAGGATTTCAATTGCCCATTGAGCAACTCTCCCAGATAGGGATAAACCCTTATTTACTAGATGGGTAGCCAATTGGCTCACCAACAGAACACACTCTATCAAAACTGGTGACTCCACCTCCACCAGTAGACCTGTCACCAGTGGAGTACCGCAGGTGTCTGTGTTGGGCCCCTTACTGTTTGGCTTCTAGTTCACAGAAGTCCAAGCCAAAGTAGATGGCCTTTTGCTCACCAAGTTCATTGCTGATTACAAACTGGGAGCAATCACTGAGTTCTCCCAATGATGTCAACATATTCCAAGAAAGGCTAACACAAACTAATGATTGGTGCCAAAGCTATGGTCTAAACTAAAGGCAAAAAATGCATTATTATTCCCTTTGTCAAAATGTAATTCTCTACACTTTACAATATTGACAGCACCCCCCTGAGTTCCAACCCAGTGGTGTGAGACTTGGGAACACAGGTTGATACTAAACTTTGACCACTGTGTTTCCACAGTGGAAAGGAAATCTTTCTAAGTAGTGTACCTCATAAACAAAAGCATGGCATCCAGGTCAAGGGATGTTACAACTCTACTGTACTCGACCCTCATCAGACCACTAATAGAGTATAATGTACCTTTTTGCATGTACCTCACCATACACCTGCAACAGCAGGAGAGACCACAGAGGTTTCTTACTAAGAAAATACAGGGACTCCAAGCCATGACCTATGTGGATAGGCTGAAAGCCCTGTCACTTTACTCTGTTTCTTATAGGATGCTGAGAGGTGACTTGTGTCTGGCCTATAGAACAATCCCCACTCCTGCCCTAATGGAAATGCTGTACATCCACAAGTCAAATGACACAAGACTCAGTCACTCTATGGATCTCAACCTAGTTTGTGACATTAACAGAACATGCTGAGGAGAGAGATATGTCTCCCAGAGACTGCTGCTTTTCTGGAATAGACTTCCTATTCATGTAAAACAGAGCTCCTCATTGACCTTATTCAAATACAACCAAGATAACTGGATGGGAGACCATAAATTCACCCCGGCGGTGGCACCCATGTCCCTCATGGACAGAGGCAGCCAGTGTTGATTATCACAGACCTGCTCTGTTTATAAATTTGTTCTGTGAACTACTCAAAAAGAGAAAATGTGGATACTTGGGATTAACATGGCTAGGCTTGCAAAGGTTCTAGGGGTGTTAGCCTAGTAACTTCCTATGAACCTATGAACCCTATATATTTCTCAATACAACATGTGCATATTTTTCATCATGGTGACAATGCCATGATTTCAAGTGGCTAATACTGTGGGAACATATTTGGAAGTATACTGCACTGAAACCTCTGACTAGCTATTTTAGGTATGTTTTTTGGCTGAATGGTCTGTTGTTTATTACCTGACCCTGTCATAATAAATTTCTTCAGTGATATTAATAATATTGTGGAAATTAGGGAATTCATGTGGCAAAATAAATTCAATGCTGGGCACCCTTCAGGAATTAATTGTCTATAATATTAAAGGTGTTTAAAAATCAGGACAAAACACTGAAATATAGATAGCTTGTTTATAGATTTATAGATTTTGTGATTTAAGTGTTTAATTTTGATTGATTCAAAAAGTCACCTGGAGGTTCTGATGGTTATTTAGAGGTTTATTTCTGTCATTAACCTCAGTTCTGATGATGCCCGGTGTAGACAAAAGCATTTAACTGAGGATCATTTTTAATATAAAGCTTACCATTCTTCTAGTAATACTTTTTGGGGGTGCACACCATAAACATATTTTTCTATTGTGATTTGCATGCTGTCTGGTAGTGATGCTTGGGTGATGGCTGTAGGGTGACTGAGGTGATGAGGTAAGTGTGGGGGTGTGGCTAGAATGTATTATGTGTGAGTTGAAGGCAGGAAGTTGTATATAGATTGTGGATTAGGGTATGATGTTGGGTAGGTGATTGGTGTAGATAGCGATCAGGTGTTCGGGAATTAGAATAAATGTAGGTATACTGGGGTGGGTAGGAAATTGGGGCAGGGTAGGGAGTGGAGTGAGCCGAGCGAAGCTAGATGAATGGACCATGGCCCGACCAGACCGCGAGATTGCAGAGACAATCAGTCTGTTCTTTTCAGGGTAGGTAATGGCCAAGAATTTTCTATAATTGCTTTTTGCAAATTTCCTTGAAATTTAGCTGCAGGATTAGTTGGGGGAGGCCTACTATGACACTGACAGTGCTGGCAGGATGCTATATGCAATTTGTAGTTGTAATATTTGAAGCATGTGGGGGAACTCAAGCCATCTTAAGCTTTTCAGGGATATACAATGATGTGATTTGTAGATATTATTGGCTACAAATCTTGTTATCTTGTTATAGGTGGTTTCTAGTTTGGTTAAGAGATTATTTTGGAGGTAAGTATGACAGCAGTATACATCAGGGAAAGTAGAATAAATGTTTGAGCCAGTATAGGTCTAGATTTGTTAGGTATATATTTGTTATTGTGGTATAGAAGAGCTAGTTTTTGATTGGATTTTTTAATACAGTTTAAGATATGTAGGCCAAATTTTAATTGGTCGTCTATAGTAACACCAAGCAATTTGGTATTTGAGTCTGTGGTGATAATTGTATTATCTAAGGATGAGATGGCAAAGTTGTCTTTAGCTAGATTGAGGATTTTTGGAAGGAAAAGGAGAAGCTTGGTATTTTTGGGATTGAGAAGCGGGTCATTTTCAGTTAGCCATTGTTCTACTAGGTGCAGAGATTGTTAAATGACAGTATGGAGATTTAGCATATTGTTGAAGGTGTTAATAACTGTGGAATCATCTGCATTCTGTATTAAGGTAGAGTGGAGGCAGGAGACATGGAGGTTATATTTAAATATATTAAAAAGTAGGGGGGCCCAGAATAGAACCCTGGGGAACCCCGGTCTTAACAAGACAGAAAGGGGAAAAGGATGTATGCCACCTGACAGACTGATATCTGTTTGAGAGGTAGCTGTTAAACCAGGAGGTAGTGGAGGTAGTGAGTTGTAGTTTGGAAAGTTTATTTAGGAGGATGGTGATATTTTACAACACCCCTATTTCCCTCTACATTTATCATATTTGGTATATGTGTAATTTTTTTCTCTTTCTATTTTTAACACAGTATTACAATCCCAGCCACCAGTTCATAAACTCCTTTTATCATAAACTTTTACAATGTCAAGTACTTCTTTACATAAAGTTTTCAAATGTCCCTTCAAAGTTTTGTTTTCTACCTCTGTTCCAAATTTATGTGAATTTTCTTTTTTGTTTATCACATAAAGATTCCATGAGTTACAGTCTTTCCTTTTTTCATATTCTCCAATAAAATTTTTCATTTAAAAAACAGTCTCAAATATAATGGCACAAAATGTCTCTTTGTTAGTAAGAATAAATGCTCTTGCCTCATGTGTGTTTATACCCAAAGGAGGTATTAAATTGTCCCACACCTCATACCTGTCCATTTCTTTGTCTTATTTACTTTGAATCCTTACCACATACTTCCATTTTTCATTTTCATCAGCCTTTTTTCTGCTATTTTACCTTTGCCTTCTTTTACTTTCTCTGTATATGTTTTCTTTTCCAGCTCACCACTATTCTTCAGGAATGTCTCTGCATCCTCCTTTTGTACTTTCTCCATAATGTCTCCCTGGAAACATCTCCTTCATTTTCTGTCTCACTCTGCACCATATTTTCTTTATGTAAATTATTCCACAACCCTTTTGACTGGAGGGCTGTAATTATATAGCCATCATTTGCTGATTTGTCTACATCAAAAAGGTTTCTTTAAAACATTTCCTCAAAATCCTGCACTCATTTTCTGGTCTCAGTATTTGCTTTTCCTTTCCTTTCTTTCACCGCTCCATGATCTCCTTCTCTTTTCATCTGCCTCCCTGGTTCTCCAGGCTGCCTCTGTGCCTGGAATGGAAACAGGAAGTGCTCCTTCAGAATCGGTCCAACTTGCAACAGTGATGAGTAGGGGAAGTTCTCTGATGCCCTGCCAAATTTCCCATGGTAGTATTAATACCACCTTGGGTCTCCCCTGAAAAGAGGCTGCTAGTCTATTAGGACTAACTCAGTCAACAAAGGGAAAATAAATAAATAAAAATAAATAAATGTCTCATCCAAAGGACAGCATCCACCTAACGCTTCACTGTAGTATCAGCAATCGAATTACCCATAATGGGAATGGAACCCATGGCCTTCTAGTCTTCTACCAGCAAAGGAGAGCAGGCATCCTGTTGAGCCACTGACACTGCTACTCAGTTGCCTTTCAACCAGGAGAACAGTAAATATTGAGTTTAATTTGCCATAAAATGTCTGAGTGAATCAACAAGCTCTCCCACCACCCACCCCCTGGGCACCAGTGATTTTTTTCAACAACAAAGTACAAAAACTTTATTCTTTTAATTTATACACATAGTGGAATGCTTTTAAAATGTGATATTTACATCTCTTTGCATTACTGTTGTAATGTTTTAATATTTTCTTAGATGCCTTTCTATTTTATCCATATAAAAGGCATTACAAGACCCAAAGTTACTGGCATACAACATGCCCGTGCTTTGGCAATTATAATGACATAAACATTTTATAAGAACTTGGTAACTGGTGTCGATAGTCAAATCCAGCCCTCCGTGAATGTATTGACATTGTGTATAACTCCCACATTTTACCATGCTACTAAGACTCCTCATGTTATATCACTAGAATGGAACTCCAAGATTCATTTTATGTACTACAAGTATTGTACTCAAAATGAGGTACCTTACCCAGTTTGTTAACAAAAAACTCTGATCACAAAAGTACATTTCCAATTACAAGTAATAATGTTATTAATGCTATTACTACTACAGGTAGAATAAGCAAGTATCATAGCTTTGATGAAATTGCTGTTGACATGGATGTTGCCATGTGTCCTGTTGATTAACCAATTACTAGTCAATGGAGGGCTACTGCAAGTGCCTGAAACTAAGAACATCATCAAACTGATGAATACAAATTTCCAGATGTCTTCTTAACAATTGTGTTTGAGTGTGTTCCCTTCTCTCAAAAATTCATTAACCTCAGAAATAATTCTAGAAAGTTTTACATATGGGCCATTAACAAGTTTACATTTCTGGGAAATTCAATGACTACAGCTGCAGTATAAATAACAACTGGGAAATGTTGGCTTCCTAAAACAGTGTGGTCAGTGTGCTCCTTATATAATTTAATGTCCATATAACTAATTTCAATGGCTGATCAGGTAAAAGTAATTAACAAAAATGCTCATGTAATTCATCCAATGTGCCTTTCCATTAATAAAAATGGCATCTAGGTAACTGAGGCATTGCTTACATTTATCATGATAGCTGGAATTAAATACACAATTGGTCTCACAATGACATAGTACAAGATTGTCAAAAACAGTGCAGAAACAGCAACCACTGCAAAACAGTTTGTCTTCAAAAAGAAAAAAAAGTTACCTAAAATGAAATAATAAAGAATATTAACGTCTATGCTGGACAAGTTGAAAAAATATAGGTCATAAGGAATTGTTGAAAATCAGTCTTTAACATCTGTGGCAACAAAATAATTTCTTCCCTTCCACAGCAAAAATATTGAGCTTTTTGAAAGTCTTTGACCTTGCTACAAAAGCTATTTTGGCATTAAGGAGGATTTGTAGTGCTCTTTTTAACATCGTTATTGAATAATCACCTAAGGCATAGGCAAACATATATTTAAATAAAAGAAAACAAGCCATATTAACATGTTCCCAGTTACATACATTATACATCACATATGTTCTTTTGTATAACTATCATTAATCCAACACTACATAAATTGTTCAATTCCTACCTTCCCTTAAACGACACTCCTCTGCAACATTATTCTGCATGTATTGATCCCACAAGTTCCATTTACTTCTATGTAATTTGCTTTTCTAAAGATTCCAATTTCATTTCTTTTATCTCTGTTACAATATTCAATACTTCAAATACAGTTGGTTTAGACCTTGCTTTCCATTTTCTAGTGATTCCTTTTTAGGCAGCCACCAGAAATAAACTTAACAAGGCCTTACTGTGTCTAGGTAATTCAGATCCTGTGTCCCAGTTCAAAAGAATCATTTTGTTACTAACACTCATTTGCTCACCCAATATTTCTGACAGGGTAGTTTGTAAGGAATTTTTAAAGTCTGCCAACTCATTAAATTCCCAAAACATATATTACTAGTTAAATTTTTCTTCCCCATCACACCTCCAACATTTGCCATATACTTGAGGAAAAATTCATTGGAGTCTGCTTGGGATATAGAAATACCCATGCAAACAGTTCCAAGTAAAATTTCTAAATATTCTAGACTTTCTTGCATACATTGGATTCATACATGTGTACTCCCATTGTTCCCTTGTAAATTGTTTATAATGTGTATAATATGTAATATTTTATATGTCCTACTAACGCCTCACAGTAAGACGCTGTCCGGTTCAATTCTCAGCTAAAGCGTCTTCTGCGTGGGGGACATGCGTGAATGGGCGTACCTTCATTGAAGGTTGTGCATCAGGGCTGGTAACTCGGCATGTAAAAATCAACTACCAATCATTAGCGGACCGGAGTTCCGCTGTGGCGACCCCTAACCGGGAAAAGCCAAAAGACACACACACACACTAATGATCCATTTTAACAGCAGCTCCTGTTCTAGCTTCAGCTAAAAACTCTACCAGAGCAGATCTTTCCCTTAGGATTCCTCTATCCCTTTGTCTTTGTCTATAGTCAGATGTCAATCCCTAATAGGAAAGACAATCTCTAACCTGCAGTCCAAATGCCTTCTTGACCTCTTCCCATTCTATTACTCTCCCTCTCCAGTTACTTGCTTCCAATACAATGGCTCCTTTGCCAGTTTTCCCGAGTAAATTCCAGCCCCCTTAGGCTATTCTTTACTCCAAATTACAGTAATCCCTGTCAGCAAAACTCTTTTCTCCATTCTCAGGTGGGTGTAGTTCTTCAAATACTTTCTACTGTTTTAGGGATATAATATTCTGCTGTTGTGATCCTACTTAAGGATTTACATCCAAATTCCCACTCTCTCCTTACATCTTGAATCCCCCCCCCCCATTTCATCATCATCCTTTACCACTTTGAATCATGGCTTTCTGCTTGGGTTATGTATAAGAGCCTTAACTGAGTAGCTCTGAAATATATTTCAAATCAAGTAATCATAAACCACCTTGTTCTGTTGGAAGGATTGACTTATCTCACTTGACCCTTGTTTTTTTACCCTCCCAGATTAATTCCTTCAACTCTTTATTAACTGTTGCCACAACTTCTCCTCTGGTGGACAAAAATGCCTGACCTGTATATCAAAATAAAGGGACTAAAAACATGTTCACTACTTGTATTTTGCTATCCATATCCATAAACAAGCACTCCCAGTTTCTCAGTTTGTGTAGTATATTTTGTTTAGTCTCTTCCCACATATGCTTAGTTGCTATAACAGAAGCCTTTTTAATCCATACTTCTAAATACCTTCATTGTATTTTGTCCTCATAAACATGGGCATTACTTTGCCAATCTGTGTGTGGATATATAAATTACAGCTGTAGTCTTTGTGTTATCATCTTATATCCTGAAAAGACTTAAAACTGTTTCAAAATGTTCCATAATAATAAAATGTCCTTTTCTGGTTTTATCAGGAGCAAAATAATATTGTCTGCAAATAAAGCCAATGTTTCTAGATGCCATACCAATTATATCCCTGAATTTCAGAGTCCCTTATTTTCTTTCCCAATGGCTCTCAATATAAAGAAAATACCAAATAAGAAAGAAGATACCCCTGCCTGGTTCCTCTGCTCAGACATAATTTATTAGAAAGGAACCCTCCCACTATAATGTTTGCCTCTGATCATTCATATATCCCCCTAATTAAACATATTATTGTATCATGGAATTCAAATGCTTGCATTGCCCACGTGCATTAGAAGCTGAAGTTTTAAAAGAACTGTATTTAATTTTTTCTGTTACCTAATTGTGTGTTTCACTGAATATAGTGAGCTGTGTGTCTCTCTGCTATATGAGGGGGTGGTGGTCTTCTCTCTTCTTTGTTATCCGATATTTAACTGTTAGCCTATTGGGCTTCCTCTGTATTTTAAGTGCTAGCCACAAAGTTTGAGAATTCATTTTATGCTCAACTTCTGAGATACTTGGTTGGCTACAATTGCCTGCATTAGAAGCTGAAGTTAAGTACAAACTTGCAGTGTTAAAAGTACTGTATTTCCTTTTTTCTGTTACCTAATTGTGTGTTTCACTGAATATAGTGTGCTGTGTGTCTCTCTGCTTCTTGTTTTGGTGTTGGTAGATCTGGAATTGCCTGCCCCTCCTGTAAGTCTGTATTTGAACACTCCTTCTGAGTCCATCTCATTTGCTCACTTAACCGAGTACAGTGAGATCATATTCTGAGTCTAGTGTTCACTCTATCTATTTAACATTTCTTAACTGGGAAAGTCTGACTTGGAACAAAGCCAATTTTCAGCAGAGGCCTGGGGAGAAACACTCCAGATGCATGTCTTTGTAATGTGGAAGGAAACCGGAGCACCCGGAAGAAACCCACACGAACACAGGGAGGACATGCAGACTCCACACAGAAGGAACCCCAGCCAAGAATTGAACCAGAGAATCTCTTGCTGTGAGGCGACAATGCTACCACTGCACCATTGTGCCACCAAACACTCTACTTAATACAGAGAGAAGATTTGAGAAGGCCAACTCACTTAGGTTCTTCCTTCCTCTCTCCTTGCACTTTACTAGCAAAAAAAATGTGTAACTTATTCATCTGCTTTTACTGTATTTGTGTTTCCTCCTACTTTATTTTGCTTTTGCCTCTTCTTAAAAGTACTTAGTTTTATTTATTCTGCTGCATTTATTACTGCTTGGTAGTAGCCTGATTAAATTGTAAATGTTATTCTAAGTCTTTTGGTTTAAGCACTTGGGTTTCATACCAGTTGTTTTATATTATAGCAATAACCCACGCCTGGGTGTGGGTAATGCTAAATTTACCCACGGTTGGCGTGGTTTGGTCCCGAGGGCGAAGCCCGAGGAAAAAGCCAACCGTGGTAAATTTAGCATTACCCACACCCAGAAGTGGGTTATTGCTATTATACCATGACATTATTTAAGAAAAGAAACTATTACTTTTCTTAAATAATGGCATAGTATAATGCCTGTTTACTGCCCTTCCGCAGATGTCTGGCATCCGGCAGTTCTGATGTACTGCATGCCTGCGCAGTACATCAAAGCTGTGGCAAAGCAGCGGAGAAAGCAAGATCTCCGTTGCTTTTTAGTGTTCGCTATGTTAAATGAGTTTAACATGGCGAGACAGTTTAAAATAAGCAGCGGACATCTCCGTTGCTTATTTTAAAACTGTCTCGCTATGTTAAACTCATTTAACATAGCGAAACTTAAAAAGCAACGGAGATCTTGCTTTCTCCGTTGCTTTTAAACACTGTCTCGCTATGTTAAATGGGTTTAACATGGCGAGACAGCTTTAAAATAAGCAACGGAGATCTCCGTTGCTTATTTTAAAGCTGTCTCGCTATGTTAAACCCATTTAACATAGCGAACATGTTTAAAACGAGTTATACTAATGGAAAAAAGTCCGGGCGACCGGACCTTTTTCCATTAGTATAACTCGATTTACAACGGGCATGCTGGCCAATCAGCGTGCACGTTTTGGGGGGATCATGGTATAATAAGAAGGTTTGTGGTCTGCACTGTTGTGGCAGGACAGGTAGCTTACATCCTTCTAAGCTGGGAATTGCTGATTGAAGGCTCATTGTCTGCTATTCTAAAAGTGTATTAGTTCTGGTTTAAGCACTTGAGCTTCAGGCCAGTTATTCTACGTTAAGAAGGTTTGTGGTCTGCACTCTTGTGGAAGGATAGGCTGCATTCTGCCCTTCTGAGCTGGGAATTTCTGGTCACAGGCTTATTGTGCCTTCTTATTTGAACTGTTTCTTTCTAAAATTGGTGCGCCTTGTTGCTGTAGCATAGACCAGATTCAGGCCTGCTGAATTTATCTTTGTTTGTATAACTTGAGCACTGATCCAGGCCATCTTTTTTGGGAGAAGTTTCCCCTGCAGCCTAGTAGCAGGAGTGTGCAGTTAGAACTTGTCTGATTGAAGACTGCTGCAACAGGGCTCAGTTTTGATTTTTTTTCTAGTTAATTGGGTAACTTGTTTAAATCAGTTTGTTTGTTTTTTATTGTTTTATATATAAAAAATTGCACTTTATTCATCTGCCTTTACTGTATTTGTGTTTCTTCCTACTTTATTACTAGGGGCATTGACTACAACTCTGATCTGAGATATATAACAATAAGTATCATTTTCTGTGCATTTAAAGTGTTTTTTTATTGTATCTGCTTTATTTTCTGAAAAAAGAACAAAAAAAAAAAAGAAAATATATATATACTTGTTTCCTGCCTTTCTAAGCAAGTACAGGCCAGTTTTCAGGTTAGTGTTGA
The DNA here is from genome assembly GCF_019279795.1 of Protopterus annectens. Lineage (NCBI taxonomy): Eukaryota > Metazoa > Chordata > Ceratodontiformes > Protopteridae > Protopterus > Protopterus annectens. The sequence continues at coordinate 1,329,453,051 of NC_056733.1, forward strand.
ATTCAGGGCTGTGTTACAAATCTCTGTGTTTGCCCATACCTTACTTGGATAGAAGGAAGTTTCTCTGTTAACCTGTGAGAGAGGGGAGCTTTGAGCAGCCTATCTGTCCCTGGAGGAGTGGTTTCAGCTCAGAAATTAGTAGCTTATTGGCCATTTTGGGTTAATTTCTATCTCTTTCATTTCCCTGCTATAAAAACTGTATTTGCCCAGTTTTGCATGCCAGGCAGCGCCAGTTAGCTAGGGTATAACTATTCCCAGCTCCACAAAGTCTCCTATTCAATTTTCCCTTGGAACTAGACAAACTTTCAACTTAAGCACTCAAGCCATTCATTTCTCAGCCCGGCACTTGCTCAAAACTCATAGCAAGCACTTATAAACCCTAGCACTAGACCCCCCTATACTGTACAGAAGGACAAGGCTCTCTATTCGACCTTACCAGCCATCCAGTAAAACAGTTCACTATACCTATCCAGGCATGTCCAAAGGGCAGTTTCAGGTGTACTCTCCAGTCCAACTGGTGACCTTGGGCATTTTGAGACAATGTTACAACTGCCTCATGTACACAGACAACCCTCTCCTCCTACCACCAAACACTAATACATGCAAGAGATGCAGTTATACAGCCAAACTGGAGGCTAAGCTCTCTCAACCCAAGACTGGATTAGACAGTCAAGAGGAAAAGGGAAATACTTGCATCACACCACCAGTCTCACATAGACCCATTAAACCAGCACCGGCAAAAAACACACATAAATCCACGAAAACATACTCAGGGGCTCTAAATAAAAATCTGCAAAAGCAACAGAGACCTCCAAAGCAGACATCCAAGTAACCTCCGCACCCTAACACAAACCATGAAACACATACTTCACAAAATCAGTGTGCCATGCAATCACAGCCCCTAAGACAAAACAAAATACCCAACATACTAGTAATAGGTGACTCTATAGTCAGGTACATTGACGTCCCACTCACTAGGCTGAAAAAGGAGAAGGTTACATTTAGCTGCCTGTCAGGTGCCAGGATCCGCCACATAACACAAGCACTCAGGTCACTCAGAACAAGTACAAATATGACTCTGTCATTGTCCATGTTGGTGTGAATGACCTGAGCCGTACCTCCTAGACTACATGAAAAGAGACATGGAAGAGCTCTCTGATCATGTAGCACAGGCTGGTATGACCTTGACCCTAAGTAGCATCCTGCTCTCACCAAGAATGATACCACAGTATAAAGAAAAAATTATCAATTTCAACAATTGGCTAAGTTTCTGGTGCCATTCAAAGGGAATCCAATGTCTGTCTGCCTAGGATGACATGCTCGACAGGCCACGCTGCTTCGTTAGGGACGGCTTGCACCTGTCACCCTTAGGCTTTTGAATACTGGCCAAGGCTCTTGCCACCCCCATAGTGCCTTTTTTAAGCAAGGCTCAAAAGACAAACCCACCACCATAAATAGCACAAGTAACAAAAAACTGAGGGTAATGCTACTCAATGCCAGAAGTCTAAACCTCAAAATGCATGCACTCGAGGCATTCCTCAGTATGGAGACAATCAATATATGTGCAGTAACAGAAACCTGATTTAAAGCTCCAGAGAGCACCCCAGCACTACCAGGCTACAACTTATACATACATTTTGGCCACAGAACCCGGACTGAAATACAAAAGGCGGGGGCGTATCCATATTCAAGTGGGAGTATATTGGATCTACAGAACTTTTATGATTATTTGAATGATACTGTTGAATTTCTTAAATTTGAGATGGAGTTCTCTGATAAATCTTTAAGTTTTTTGGATATACAGCTATCAATTACTGATCATGGATTACAAACTAGTGTATATAAAAAGGACGTCCAAGTCAGCAAATGCCTTCATAAGAAAAGTATGCACCCTAGAAGAACTTTTAAGAGTGTTTTGAAAAATCAATATTTAAGAGCTAGTAGGCTTAGTACAGAATGACATGCATGTAATATACAGGTGCAGGAAATGACTACTAACTTTCTGGAGAAGGGATATAATATGGCTGAAATAGAGACAGTCAGAGAAGATGTTCTGGCCCTACGGGGTTCTACAGCTAAACCTTATTTCTCCATGAGAGATGTTGACAGTACTGATACTATGGGCTGTAACAATAGACAACCTCTTAGGTATCTTATAACATATAATAGGATGAGTAAAACAACTGAGAATGTCATAAGAAAGAATTGGTTTATATTGAAATATATACCTGGTCATGAAAAATGGCTTTCAGATCAGCCCATGTTTACTTATCGTAATTGTAATAATTTGAAACAACTTTTATGCTACAAAGATTTCTCTTTAAATAATACACAAAGAACTGAGTTTAAGAAAAAAGGCACTTTTCCATGTTACAATTGTACATGTTGCACTAGTATTAACCAGTGCCCAGAATTTAGGCACCCATGAGTGGTAGGACGTATACTTTCCATTGTACAGCGACATGTAACACGTCTGGAATAGTATATCTAGCTACATGTAAGAAATGTGCAAGTTTTTATGTGGGAAAAATCAGTCAGATGACTGAGAGATAGAATTTTGGAACACAGGTCTGAGATTCGTAGGAATGTACTCACCAACTCATTGGCTTGTCACATCTCTGTTATGGGTCCTACTCATGAATTTGATTTTAGGGTCATATCAATTATATATCCAGGTATTAGACGTGGGGATCATGTCAATAATGTAGACATGAAGGAGTATGAATGGATAATGGGACTTGAAGCAAGCAGAGATCCAGGTTTGAATAAACAGGTTACTTTAAAACCTGTTTTAAAGAATAAACAAAAGAGAATTAGGAAAAAATTAGAATAAGATGTTCTTCCTATTTCACATAATGTAGTTTCTATACCTCTAAGAACTGGGTGTTCACTTTGATTAATTAATGGCTGTGTCATGTGTTATTAGTATAAATATTGGTTCTAATTTTTATTTTGTGTAAGACACTGAGGAAGGATGTTTTGATATCCGAAAGCTCTGTCATTTTTATTGCTATTGCTATTGTTTTACTACTTTTGTTTTTAATAAATTAGTCTAGTGTGATGGTTTGGAGAGAATATTTTTCTTCTGCGTATCCATATTCATCAAGGATACCCACACCTCCAGGTTAGTGGCACAGCACGATGTTTCAGAGATCATCCAAGTGCAGCTAACAATGGGCAAAACTGCAATTCAAAATTGTAGCTTGCTACAGATCACCCACCATGTCCCAGAATCCCCATTCTGAGTTTCTGGAAACAATGGGAAACATAAAGGTCCAACCAAACACCTTAATACTGGGTGATTTCAATTACCCAAACATTAACTGAGAGAACTATTCAAGTACAAACTTCCTTGCCCAACATTTCCTAGAATTTATAAACTCAAATGCCCTGGATCAACTGGTCAACACTCCCACCAGAGGTGACAACATATTGGACCTGGTCATCACCAACATGGGTGACCATTGTTCCACACCGGAGGTCAACCCCTCGCTTGCTAGATCTGACCATAAACAAATCACTTTGGATATCCACATTCCATCCCCACCCCTGGACAAGGAAACCACCGTGAAAAACTTTTCAAAAGCAAACTTCACGTTACTTAAGACCGAGGTGGAAAGTTTCAAAGCCTCCATGCTAAAGGATAATGCTGTCCAAGCTGCAAAATCCTTTACTAATGCATTCTATGGGCACCTACAAGAATGCATGGATCATGCTATCCCAAGCTAAACCAAGACTCACTCCTCCAAGAAAAGGAAACCAGTCTGGTGGACCCCTGCTATAAACAAGCTATACATTAGAAGGAGGAAACTAGTGCAAAAAAGAGTAAAATCCCAAGAAGGGAAGACATCCCTGATCAGTATCAGCAAGAAACTGCGATCCCTCATAAAATCATCCAAGGCGAGCTTGCCAAGGAATCCAAAGATAACCACAAGGCATTTTTTAGCTGTGTCAAGAATCTAAATGGCAATGCTCAGATCTGCTCGGAGTTAGTGCAGAATGGCACAAAATACACTGAACCAACTGATATTGCCAACATCCTAGCAGACAGGTTCAGTGCAAACTTCAACCCCCTCTCACCCCCAAAAGGCCCATAACCATACCAGAAGAATGTAGAGCCCCTGAAATCACAGACACTCAGGTTAAAACAGCCCTCTGCAAAGCCAGAAACACAGCATTAATGGCATGGGACAGTGCCCCAGGCTGTGTCCTACATGAGCTCAAAGATGAACTAAACCCTCACCTAAACACACTGTTCAAACTCAGCCTCTCCACAGGCTATGTACCCATAGAGTGGCACAGAGAAACGGTTATTCTGCTCCACAAAGGTCGAGCCACAACAGACCCCTGGAACTATCACCCTATAAGCCTGACTAGCTTGGTCTGCAAGGCTATGGAGTGCATCATCATGGAACTCATTAAGAGAGACATTGGGAACCTCCAAACAATGGACCCTACCCAGTTCAGCTTTAAGAGCAAATCATGCCTCCTAAACCAGGTGGACTTCTCTGAGACAGTTACCAAGGCTATAGATGAGGGAAAGGTGGTACACACAGCCTACCTAGACCTCTCAAAGGCCTTCAACACCATTCCCCATTTTGGTATTATAGACAAGCTCACCAGCCTGAACATAAACCCCTACATCACAAGATGGGTTGCCAACTGGCTCAGAGACAGAACCCACATGGTGAGAGTTGTGGGAGATAGGTCCAACTCTAAACTGGTTACAAGTGGTGTTCCCCAGGGCTTAGTCCTAGGAAACCTCCTGTTCAGCATATACTTCTCAGAGGTACAGGCAAGCACATGAGGGCTATGAATGACCAAGTTTGCAGACGACTGCAAACTAGGGGCTACAATTGACACTCCAGTTGAAACAGACATCCTCCAAAAGTGTCTCACTGAGAAGGATACCTGGTGTCAAAATCATGGACTCAAGCTAAATGCCAAAAAGTGCATAGTCATCCCCTTTGGAAAAAACAAAGTACCCACAAACTACCACATAGGTGGTAGTCCCCTAAATATGGAAAACATAATACGGGATCTGGGGACCCAAGTAGATAGTAATCTCTCCTTTGATAATCACATTGCCAAAGTGGTTAGAAAATCCTTCTATGTGGCCCACATAATCACAAAAGGGTTCGCATCCAGATCAAAAGAGGTCATTGTGCCCCTCTACTCATCACTCATCAGACCCATCATAGAGTACAATGCCCCATTTGGGATGTACCTTACAAGACACCTGCAACAGCTAAAAAGACCACAGAAGTACCTCACCAAGAGGATCACTGGCCTCAAACAGATGCCCTATGCAGCTCGACTGAAGAAACTCCAGCTGTACTCAGTTGCATACCACCTACTCTGAGGTGATCTCTGCCTGACATACAAGGCCATGTCCAACCCAGAATTGTTGGACATGCTCCACCTAAAGAAAATCTTATTCTCTTGAGCCACATGCTCTAGGGATCTAAACCTCACCACAACAATAAATAGGACATGCTGGAGGGATAGATTCCTGTCCCAGAGACTTTCCCATGCTTTGGAACAAGATTCCAATCTACATTAGACAGAGCTCCTCACTAACACTCTTCAAGAGAAACCTTGACGAGTGGATGGGAAACAGAAAGTTTACCCCAGGGATCACTTCAGTGGTTCTGCTGGACAGAGGCTCAGGGAACTAATATAAGGGGGCAGCGAAAGCAAACACATTCTGGCTAGGCTTATAAATGCCTTCAGGCAGATAGCCTAGTACCTACCTATGAACCTATGAACTCAATCAAATGCTTTCCATGCATCAAGACCCACTAACAACAGTGATATTCTTTTATATTCTGCTTCCCTCTGGATCATCATTTTTTTGTTAATGTTGTCAAATGTTTTCCTCCCCTCCACAAAACTACATTGAGCCATATCTATAAATGTTGGCAACACTTTTGCCATTCTTTTTGGATATTATAGACATAAACATTTTATAATCTTGGCTTAAAATTGAAAAGGGCCTATATAAAGCTGGGTCTGAATGGTCCTTACTATCTTTAGGTATCACAGCTACCACAGCTTTTTTCCATAATGTTGGTGGTACTTTCCTCCTTTTAAAATACTGTTAAACAAAACCTTTCAGATCTTTATCATTTTCTTTCCTCCTAGCTTCCAAAATTCAATAGGAATACTATCTATTCAGGGAACTTTCCTACAAATTTATTAAACATCACCATTTTTTATCTCATCTCCTCCTATATTAACTGTTAATTGTTGACCTTCTTCTACTTCTAACCTTGCTATACTTTAGTCTTCCATAAATATTTACATTTTTGCTCTTTCTTAATTTCCACATTTCTCTGCTTTATGCAAATTTGAATATATTTCTGGTTATTATTTTTAATAGGCTCCCTAAGTTTGGCAACCACCCTTTCTATTTTCTGTTGCCAAACTATTGTACTAAACGTTTTTGTGCCCCAGAGTTATTTCCAAAAACAGTTAACAGCAATCTTTCTAAGCTCATGTATATTATACATATGCTCCCTTATTTTCACTTTAGCACTCTGCAGTTGCACCTCATCCTGTTCTATGAGATTCCCCTTATTCTGCAGTACTTTAACCAGGTCTATATTAGAAGAATGAAATGACGAAAGAGTGTAAAAAAGTCTGAAAACAGCAAAGTTATGGAATAGCGATTTTTTTTTCCCCAGAGAAAAAAATGGCTGTTCCAAAAAAAATAAATAAATAATATAAAGACAAAATAGAGTTGGAGGGCTTCACCCCCCACACCTCCCTACTTAAATATACCAACTCTGTGATCACACCACAGTGGAGAAAACAGCAAAGTCCTGAGAACAGCCCAGCATTTTTTTTCCCTGGGAAAAAAAATTGCTGTTCCGTAACTTTGCTGTTTTCAGACATTGGGTTTTATGTGTCGACGAAAGAGCATTTGCTCTTTCAATGCTTTGCTCTTCTATTATAGACCCTTTTAAACTATGTCAGCCCCTCTAAATAATTCCTGTTACTTCTTAACTACATATTTTTTTCTTTTACTTCTATCCTGTTTTTAAACTTCACTTTCCTTTCACCTTACACACTAGCTGAAACTTCTTAATAAATTTCTGTCTTCCCTAATAACTCTCAAATCATTTTCATTACCAATTACTTAAATGCCCCTCTTTGTAACAGGTTGGTGAGGAAGTGCCAGCGTCTTATTTTTACTTCATCACCCTGGATTTGCATTCTACTTTTTATTGGTCCATGATCTTAAATAGTTAATAGATGTGTGTAGCTTTCAAGTAAATGCACATGTTTTTGTGAAATATAATATATGTCTAGATTAGCCCAGTTATTGTACCTTGGGGAATAATATATAATTTTTTTCTGATTTCTTACTACTGAATTCACATTTTCCATATCAAGTACTTTCACAAATGTCTTCAAAATTCCACCCTCTTTTGCTATATTTCCCTTCTAGGTCTCCCAGATATATCCTCACTCTTGCAAATCAGGTTCCATCTCCATCTATAAGTAATATTCTCTGCTAAAACATTAATTATTTCTCCCAACATTTTTTAAGCTACACAATAGCAGTTTTAGGTGGAATATAAATATATGTCTGCATAATCCTCTTCCCTTGCTAGTAGCCCCTTACTACCATATATCTATAATTATCTTTTTCCTCCTCTTCTATCACTATGGATCTCCTCTAGCAATTAGTATAAATGCTCCCTTTTTCCATTGTCCCTGATAATGTTCTGAATATCCATCCTAAAATCTTTCTTTTCACATCCTCATGCCTTTCCAAATGTTTCCTATAGCATTATGATTTGCACTCTGCATTTCTTAATATAATTCAAAACCCTTACCTTTGTGTCTATACTTGTGAGGCCATTTACATTCCAAAATAATTTGGGTAGCATAGCCATTATGACAAAAAGTTATTATTCCCACACATTATACATGACAGCTTTTTTGAAATGTCTTTTTTCCAGCTTTTGTGTTACATGCACTCACTAATGTTTGGAAAGTTAATCTTTTATACAGCTGTTTTGTGTAATCACTATTTGAACCTATGTCACATTTTCAAGACTTTTTGTTGTACTGAAAATCCTCAAACAAAAGAATAAACACACGCCCAGAACACCCCCAGAACATATTAATGTAAATCAAACACACAAAATTGTGTGCATTTTCAAATAATGAAGTCTGACCCTTCTGGTATGAACAATTGTCCCAAATCACCAGCTGTACCCATAGGCATTACCTAACCTAAAATTAAGGTTATCAATCCCAAATCACTTGTTACATCCTTTGCTTCAACTTACAGTGAATGGAGCCAGTTCTTTTCTTAATTCTATTCACTTCTCACATCTCTGAAATAGCTTATACACTTTCAAAAAAAGCATTAACTTTTAGCCTTAAGAAAATGTGCATTGGTGATCTTTAAATAAAACTAAATTATACACTGTTCTAACACACTTCTCACACTGAATATTTATTTGCTAAAGGAAAACAATTTTCATTGAATTTACAATGTTTTCTTATTTTTTAAATCCACATGCTTACATAAAAAAACTTGTTTTAGATTATGCCAAGGGCATTAATTCAGATATTCACCTATGCAAAAGTAACAGAAAACATCTTAACTTCATATCTTATAATCAGTACACTTTTACACCCAATTCCTCACCCCAACAATCCAAGATTACAGCATATTAATTTAAATATGCTTTTGTCCAGCCTTTCTTCTCTTTTTACATTGTAACTCATACATTTCTTAAAACTAAAATAAGTACTTGTGCACTTTAGCACCTTTATCACATACAAAAATCGCTGAAAAGACTCAACCTTCACCCTCTCACTTTTGATACCATGACTATACATTGTACAAATCTGCCTTAATAGACAACTCATAATTTATATCATGAAATGTGTTATACAAATACTGTTAAGAACAAAATTTGCTTTACTTATGGTTACTTTTTTTCCTTTTTAGTCCTTCCAAACATTAACATGATATGTTGTATATGCTTTTCAGTCACCCACAAGTGTAACTAAGTCAACTAAAGCCCAATCTTTCTCAGCCACATTTTCTTTAAAGCCATATTTCACAAATGTGATTGCCGCTTTATAATCTCACATTTATTCACTAGTTTCTGTGTTGCTGGTCTTTTTCCTGCTCATTTCCATGTCCTAACACCAGATCTTGGTTCAAGTCCAAGGTACTCTTGATTCTTCTAGTCAACTCTTGTGCTTTTTTTTTTGTCTCTTAAACATTTTCTTTTGGAACATTGAAAAATGTTTCACTGGCAAAGTCTGTCTATGAGCTTTCTTGATAGAAGAATAAGAAGCAGTGTCCCCTTTTGTTGACTGCTCAATTTTTGTTAAACAGCATCATAATTTCTTTGATCCATAAGGAAAAATATTTTGGAGGCAGATAGATACAGTAGTTTGAATCTCACAGCTGCCTCTTGACTTTCCCTGATTGTTGGTATGAATTTATTTTTCTTCTACTTGGTGAGCAATGAATAATCATTTTCCACAAATGCTTTACTATCTCCAGTTTTCATATTTTGTCCTTCTGCCAGAGTTTTATCAGGATAAACTCTTTCTGCATGTATGAATGCATCTTTACTAATGCAGGTCTTGGTTGCTTTCTCATGGCCAGATTTCAAACATGCACTCAGAAAGCCCTTTCAGTTAACAAATCCTGTTGTGGAATGCCAGTCCAGTTACTTATTTGTGCTTCCAGAAATAAATACAGTCAGTTCCTTCCAGTTTTTCTGGCACAGCAGAAAATCTTATTTTTTTCTACCTTCTCTGTCCCCTAAATCTACCATTTATTGAAACAGCTCTTCTTGAGAAGTTTCATACTCAGCCAGCATTTTCTTCATTTTGACTTGATTTTCACAGTTTTTTCAGTTCATCTGATATGTAGATATGTACTCAGTTGTGTCCATTATTATGACCCCCCAGTGAGGTTTCATAACACCAATTTGCCTGTTGCTGGATAGGGCAAACAAAATGTTCCTTTTATCCACAGACAAATTGAAAAAGTGTTTACACTGTTTAACACTTCTTATGTCTCTTTCACTCAATTCTTCAACGCTGACAATATATGGATGTAATGGGGATAAGCTGTTGCATATCTTTTAAAAGGATAAGCAGCACCTGTATTTGTGAACTCATCAAGTAATAAAGAAAATATTGCATCTCTTGTGATCTATTTATGATCAAGAATGATATCCAGAATATTCAAATGAGGTGAGGGAATAAATGTAAAGCCTTATCAAAATAATGACAATGCCCCTTATGAATAGATAAAACTGCAGTAATTAAATATATGAAAATGGCTGTCAGTTGTAATGACAGTATTGTGTTGTGATATCTGCATGCTAGGTAAGGCCTGTTGTTCCATCTCAGATTGTTTCCCACCTTACTTGTTATAGTTCCTACTGTTGTCATTGTGTTTTTCTACTGCCTTCTCTCTGCTCTTTGCTAGATCTACTTAGGAGAAGTTGTTAGCTCACACAATGAAAACAAATGAGTTAGAGATCAGAAGTCAGGTCATGCAGAGAAAAGAAATTGGCTAGGGGTCAGAACAATTAAGATCACTGTAACACATGTCTTACACTACTTATTAGCAGAACCAATGGGTTAAATGAAAGAAGGAAGGGAGTAGAAGCTATAGCTGACAAGGAACTAGACATCACAGATGTTCAATATTTTTGGGAGGAATCTTTGCTATGTAGATCTCAGAGAATAGCAGAAAGAAGGCAACAACAAAATATAATATCAACATGAGCCATGACAGTGCAGGGGAGAAATAGTTCAAGATGGAAAAAGAAGCATTATCTAATAAGAAGATATCTCTACACCAACATGCACCATTAAACTCCTGGAACTGTCGCAATATTTTCCACATATTTAATTACAGTGATTTATCTATTCATGAGGGGCATTTTGGTTATTTTAAAACAACTTTGCATTCATTCCCTCTTCTCATTTGGGTATTGTGGACACCATTCCTGAAATTAAAATGTTCACTATAAATTTAAAGTTTTCTTTATTATTTGACAGATCTACAAATATGGATGTTTCTTATCCTCTTAACAAATGCTCTAATTTTAACCTTTTATATCCATATATTGTCGCTTTTAAGAAATTGTGTAAAAGCGACAGAAATTTACAACATAATCACATTTTCATTTTGTCTGTGGATGAGAGGAACATTTTGTTTGACCTATCCAACAACAGGCAAATTAGAGTAATGAAACCCAACAAGTGAAGAAGCAATTGTAATAATGGACACAGCTGACTAAATATCTAAAATGATGTTTTTATCACATAATGATGATTATTATGAAACAGTGTCATATAAAGTAATAAATGCAGTTTACAGAAAGATTGATAGATATATTTTTACTGATGATGTTCTAATTGGTTTGAATATTTGAATGTCAAATACCTTATCATTCTCAGAATGTTTGTCATCCTCAAGGCACATAGGACAACAAGCAATCCCCCTTTATACCCAATAGGTTCTGCAATAGGGTCAAAGACTGAACCCCTTTGCAAATATATTATCATCTTGAGAACATTTTTCAGTTATATTTGCATTTTTTAAATGACTTTAGACATTTTTAGAAAAAAAATCAGGGTCTGTGGAATTGAACAAGAAATAACTGATTTTACTACAGACATTAAGGAACTATTTTCATCAGTTCCTTGTGGCACAGGATTGAAGTGGTTTTCAAAACACATCATTATTTTCAACGTGCCCACCCTATACATTGTTATTCTTTACCATGTCATGAATTTAATTTTGGAAAATAACTTTTTTTTTTTAAGGTAATTCTTTCAAAAAGTAAGGGGTCTTCAATGGGTGCTGCCTGTGCACTATTTATTTGCTAATCCAGTATAATGCAACTGGGAGACCAATTTTATTTTTAACTATCAAGACAAATGCAAGCTATACCACAGATACCTAGATGTCATTGTAACTTTATGGAAAGGCACATTCAGTGATTTGTATGAGTATTTTTATTATTTTGACATGGCCACAGATTTAACATTTACTTATACTTAGTCAGCCACTGAAATTAGGCACTTGGAAATTAAACTGTACAAAGGAGAAAACCGACCAGACTTTGGATTTGACTACTTTAGGAAGTCAATATTTTCCAGTTGTTATTTACACTAAAGTAGTAATAATTAAATTTGGTATAAATGTAACCTTGTGAAAAATCAGTATGTGAGGCCTTCCAAAATATTTTTGAGGCCAATGGCATTTTTGTGAGAGAGGAAACACCCACAAAAATATGACATTACAGACAGATTATCCAAAAATTTACATCTAGCAAATGTTTGATGAGATTCGTAGTTTCAGGCATTTATTGTACTCTCCCATTTTGACTAAAAACTGGAGAATTAACAGGACCCATGACAACATTTAGATCAACAACAATTTCAACAAAGCTATGATACTTGCTTATTATACATGCTTTATTGTAGTTTTATTAAGAGCATTATTTCTAATAATTGACAAATTACTTTGTGATCAGAGTTATTTCATAACAAATTGAGTGAGGCACCTCAGTTTGCATACAAACTTCTGCAGTAACATAAAAACAGCTTTGGAGTATAATTCTAGTGATAAAAACATGAGGATCCTTAGTGGTATAGTAAAACAAAGTGCCCGTGTTAGCCATTTTAAGCCTAGCCTATTACACCATTTGAGAATCAAACCCTGCAGCTTATGTCTGTAAGGTAAACACCTTAACCATTATGTGAACCCTCCAAACCAAACACAGTAATACACAAAAGAAGGTAACATTTGGATATCAACACTAATCCCTCAGTTGTAAGAAAATGTTTAGGTCATTAGCAAACTGAATGTAAACCCCTTCATTGTATGATGGGTTGCCAGCTCGCTCACAAACTGGACAAACAATAATAAAGTGGGTGACTCTACATCAACCAGCAGCCCTGTTACCAGTGGGGTGCCACAGGGGTCAGTGCAGGGCCCCCTACTGTGTGGTATATACTTCTCAGAAATTTAGGTCAAAACTAAGGGGTTGTGGCTGACCAAGATGACTGCAAATTAGGTGCAATCATTGAATCCCAAAATGATGTCAGTATACTCCAGGAAGGTCTCATGGCAGACCAGTGGCTGGTGTATTAGTCACAGTCTCAAATTGAGTGCAAAGAAATGCATCATCATTCCCTTCAGCACAAACAATGTCCCCTCACACTATCAAATCAACAACAATACCCTAAGTATCCATGAAGTGGTAAGGGACCTGGGATCACAAGTTGACTGCGACATTAACTTTGATCACCATGTGTCTACTGTAGTAAGGAAAGCTTTCTATGTAGCACATTTGATTAGTAAAGGCATCACCTCAAGAGCAAAAGAAGTTATAACCCCCTATAGTCAGCACTTATCCAGCCCATAATTAGGTATAATGCCCATTTGACATGTACCATACTAAGCACCTGCAGCAATTAGAGAGACTTCAGAAGCTTCTAACAAAGAAGATCAAGTTGCTCCAGCGTGTGTCTTACAGAGACTGACTAAAGCCCCTGTCACTATACTCCATATTGTACAGAAATCTCAGTGGAGACTTATGCCTGGCCTACAGAGTAATCCAAGAACCAAACCCAATGAACTTGCTACATATCCATAAATCAAATGGACTAGGGATACTCATTCTACAGACCTAAATATGGCCTGCAACTTAAATAGAATGTGCTGGAGAGACAGATGTATCAGCTAATGATTTTCACATCTTTGGAACAGTCATGTGAAACAGGGCCCCTCTATAACACTGTTCAAGAGGAACCTAGACAAGTGGATGGGGCACCATAAATTCTTACAGAAGATAGAGCCCACAAACCTCCTGGACATGGGCAATCATCATTAAATGCAATCTTGTGTATTGACTAGCATTTCTGTGGTATTACATTTGGATGAAATAGCTAGGCTTAAAATGACCTCCAGATCGATAGCTTAGTAATCTCCTATGATTATAATTTATGTCAGTGTATATACCTCTTTTCTTCTATATAAGCAAACAGACAAGAAGCTTAGACAGAGATTATATAAACATTAAAACAGCAATCAAAATAAGAGATGTGAATAACACACCTTACAAGTATTCCACTGCATTTTAAAATGTTTTTGTTTTTGTGGTTGAAAAAGACACCAGATACCTAAGGGGTGGATGGTGGGAGAACTTGTTAGCTTATAAGGTCATTTATGGCAATATTAAACTCAACTCTTACTGTTCTCCCAACTTAAATGACAATATTTCAGTAAAATGTTTTTTAAATATTAGCTAAATTGTGGATTTGAAACTGCATATATTTTTATCCTTGTTTGGAACACTTATTAATCTTTTTGAGTAAACAATTTAATGCTATTTAACATAACATTTTTTTATCACAAGTACTTAAAGAGGTTTTTTGATTTGCTGTTCTTTGTAAGTATATGATATTTCATCACATGACTTCAAAGGCATATCTAAGACGACTTCATTTTAACTTGGGTTTCTTATTCTTTTAAAGTCAATTGCAAATTTCTGAGGAAAAACATGTTAATGTGGCATATTTTTTATTCTCGCTGTGATTTTTTTCTCCATTTTTTTGCGTGTCTGTTTTATTTTTCCAGCTCTTTGGATCTCATGGCAGTGTGTGAGTTGTAAAACTATTTTTACTTTGTTTATGCATTTTTGTGTACTTATTTTTAATGTGAATTATAAAGTTTGTGTTGCTGGGGTAGAGAAAACTTATTTAAAAATGTGATGCTATTTTCTTTCTTTCTTTTTCAGACTTGTATCATATTTGTTTGCAATTTTTAATAAATGCATATGTTTTCTGTGTCCAGAAATTGTATGACCTTTTCTCTGGAAAGTAAAGGAGGAAAAGAAGAGGAAAATTGCAATTAATTTTTTGTTTGAATCATAACATTAACTTCTTTTTTCTCTTCTGCCATGAAACCAAGGGCTGGATTCCAAAAGCTATTTGTTAACAGCTGAGCACACAGATGGAAGACTTCAGCACTCAAGCTGCAGATACTATTTCAGAAGATACACCACAAGCAGTCCAAGTGCAGAGCTAGTCAGCATAGGATAATTACAGATTCCATGCACATCTGTCAGATTCCAAAACAAATCATACATGCCCAGAGTAACTTAAATGAGACAAACTTCAACTCTGACTATGTTTCCTAAATCCTTGCCATACCAGAATGCAGGGAACAGAAAATAATAATACCAACCGAAAAATAAAATGCTACCTGCAGTGAATGAACTACAACAGTCTGTGGTACTGCAAGCAATGGAGAAGGATGTGGCTCTGTGTCCTAAAAGGCACCCAACTAGACTGAGAGCAAGGGTGCAGCTAAGCCAACTATCAGATCAACAAACCTTGGACTGGTGGGGGGCGAAGCCTAGATGGCCAACTGAGAGCAGTGAATTTTGAGCACTCCATAAACTAGTATAATAATATAGGACAGTTTTATTATTTTCAAGTTTAAAACATCATAAATCTATAGATAAACTAGTAAACTACATAAATATAAATTTTGGTGGAGATTTACAAAAATGTTCCTGTCAAGTAACTTGGAGATATATTGAGTCACTGAATATGAACAACTCAAGGAATTCTCATCCAGATGGTGCTTTGAAAAAAAGAACTGCAATTGATGACATCTACCTTGCAGGAACTATCTTTGCAGATGGATGGCTTTACAAATGACTTAGAAAACCTCAAATTAAATTCTCAAAAACAGACTGATACTCTTAAGGAACTATTACAGCAACACCATACAAAAATAACAAATATAGAGACTTCTCCAAATGACATTGAAGGAAGACTCAAAGAGGAAGAATTCCAAAAAGAATTTCTGCTTTAACAGAATTCATGGCTGCTTAACAAAATAGATGACTTAGAAGACAGGGAAAGCAGAAACAACATAAGGATCTTTGGTCTTCCTGAAAACACTGAAGGAGAACACATCATTTCATTTTTAACAACCTGGATTCCTACATTTTTAGACTTGAAAGGGGACTTTCATTTGGAATTGAAAGGCCGCATAGAGCACTGAGGAAACTTGCTTCTAACTCAACAAAT
This sequence comes from Protopterus annectens, assembly GCF_019279795.1. Lineage (NCBI taxonomy): Eukaryota > Metazoa > Chordata > Ceratodontiformes > Protopteridae > Protopterus > Protopterus annectens. Next base: position 1,329,469,164 of record NC_056733.1, read on the forward strand.
ACTCCACCTAGATCCATAGTTATAACATTTCTTTCATTTCTGGACAAGGAACTAATATTAAAATCTTCTTGGAGAAAATCACCCTTAAAACAATCAAAGCCTGATAAAGTCTGACAATGATTATTCTTCCAGAATACTAGAACAAAGGAAAAGTCTGTCCAATAATAAAACTGTTGAAACAAAACATTAAAGCACAGCTGGTCTTTCCAGCCAAGATAAAATTACTTTTTGCCAATGAGGTGAGAACCTTTAATGACTTAGAAGAAGCTACTATATTCATCAAAAACAACAACATAGTGTCTATCCCAGAAGAAATGGAATGGATGGCCCATACTCTTAAAAGAATAAAATAAATAAATCCATGGACTGATGTTAGAAAGAAGAAACAAAAACATTGATTCCAAGATAGCTGTCCCAAAAAAATAACTCTTACAACTACATCTCTCAAAGTATCAACTGATATAGTACATAACTTGTTATTTCTTTTTATTTAAAAAAGGGGGGCTTCTTAAACAACTGAGAAACAGTAATGATTTATTCAGAATATTTAAAGAATCCAATAATTCTTCACAAACAAAGGTAGGTCAAGATGGTTTACTATTTACATTATATATAAGCCATACAAACAACAGATAATACAAACATAGAAGTTTCTAGTCCCCTACTTGAACTCAATGAATATTTATCTTGTTCATTTTTCATTGATTTACTTATAATAATGTAAGTAATTAATTAACTAATTCAACAAGGTACCATTCATCAGAGTTCAGACTCAAATGTAACAAATTAACATCATATATAATAGCAGTAACAGTAGAGTGTTTAGAAAAAAATGCTTTCATGGAGACTAATGCCTTCTTCAGTTAAAGTATGGTTTAGAAATGTCATGTATATCCTGGTTAAATAACAGTAGCAAGCTCTTAGTACAAATGTCATCATTATTCTGTCTAAATATATTTAATATCAGCTATGGCAGGTATCACAGGAAAGAGTGCTGTTTGATCAATCCTGATATGGTGTACATGGATGCAGCTGTGTCTGGCAGCTAGTACAAATGTCATTATTATTCTGTCTAAACAGTTAATATCAATTATGGCAGGTATCATAGCTTTGAGTGCTGTTTGATCAATCCTGATATGGTGTGCGTTGATGCAGCCATGCCTGGCAGCTAGTACAAATGTCATTATTATTTTGTGTAAACATAGTTAATATCAGTTATGGCAGGTATAGTTTTGATTGCTGTTTGATTAAGCCTGACATGGTGTGTGTGGATGTGGATGTGTCTGGCAGCTGTTGTATGTTGCCATTTTTGTCTCCGGGAAGCTTTGGGGTGCGGCTTGTGATTGAGGTTTACTGATGCTTGTGTATTAGGAAGAGACATTTAGTGTTTTAGCCTGGATCCAGGGGAAGGGGGTGGATAAAACTGTGATTTGGGATAATTTGGCAGAGAATAGTTTGTATATACATCTGCTGAGTGAGAGGTGGGAAGGCTAGAAGAATGTGTTATCTCTTGTTGTCGCAGCTTGTTGGGAGGTTTTTTTTTTTTATCTGTTTGCTCTCCATTTTTTTCTTGGCTGCTACCTCACTGCAATATTGGAAATTTAGGCTTGAAGTTGCAGTGAAGTGAAGCTTTGCTTTCAGTGCATCGTGAGCCTCTGGTATGCAGTACACAGACACACTAACAGAAGCAGATGCTCCCCAGGTTGCTATGGTGATGGAGACAGAGTGACGATAATGCTTAATGGCTCTGAGGAGCCTCTGAGATGATTCTCGCCAATGAAGATTTTGGCTTAAAAAAACAAAACAAAACAATATATATATATATATATATATATATATATATAAAATAAAGGGACTGCTTTAAACCACATGTACACATATTGATGGCCTCCCAACACTTTGTTTAACTCATTAAGTTAATTCTTGATAAAAAAATAAATAAATAATAAGCGCAATTTTATATTTAAAATGTATTTTGGTCCAAACACATTAAGTACTTACATAAGAGTGGAAGTCTGAGTTATTGTGAAAGACTAAGAGCACTTGGTCTTGTGCAGTACCCTTTGCAGTGGTCAGGGAGGTGAGTTTGCTCAAACATGTTGAGCATATGGGCATAGCTGATTCTAGGGGTCTTTGAGGTTGCTGGGAATTGCTAGAGAGTCATCAGATTTCCTTCATGGAAATATCTGTGGGAATGGAAAGTGTGTTGAGTAGTTCACTGGCAGAGTGGCCACTACATGGAACAGGCAGGTAAAATGGAACAGGACAAATATTGGTTTGGATATTTTAAGGACAGCCTGGAAACACCCCACATGAACTAGTGAATGGTATTCTGACAAAATCGGATGGGCATTGTTGCCTGTGCTTAAAGTACTGATATGTGTGTATGTAAGGATGGAAATATAACAAATAAGAAACTAGAAGGGTCTCATAATTTAAACTCTATGGACTGTATAAACATGTTTGGAAGGAGCTAATAATAAGAATAAGCATTACAGCTTGTGGTCTCTCAAATAACTAAGCAACAGCCAAAAACAAAAAAAAACACACACAATAGTTATGTAATGCATGATTTTAGTAAATCTAGGCATAAAATATATAATCGTCATATAAGATAAAGCAGTCTGCTGAAATTAGATATTAAAGACAGAATTTAATAACATGGGCTTGTGTATAATAATACAACTGTCTTAACTTTTCATAAAGGAAATACACTATATTGAGTAACAAAGGGGAAGCATGATGATTTTCTTATATAAGTAAATATGCATAATATGTCATGTAATTGCTTTAACTTGAATTGTAGGTTTTGTAACTCATCTTGACCATATATAATAAGTAAGTAGTTACCAAAGTTACTAATATTTATTCATGACATCAAACTGACAAAGTTGTTCAAGAGAAACAACAGAAGCCTGAACTTGAAATGTCACAGAATGTAACAATCATATTATGAACAAATAGTATTAAATTGACAATAGACACCCAGTTTAACAACATGGGCGTGTGTATAATAACACTACTGTTTTAACTTGTCATAAATGACATATACTATATTGAACATCAAGGGGAAGTATGATGATTTTCTCATATAAGTAAATATGCATAACAAGTCATATAATTGCTTTAACCTGAATTGTGGCTTTGTAACCCATCTTGACCATGCGCAATACTTAAGCTGTTACCAAGGTAACTAATGTTTTATACAGGACATCAAATTGACAAAGTTGTTCAAGGGAAACAATCGAAGCCTGAACTAGGAATGTCACAGAATGTAACAATCACATTCTGAACAAATAGCATTAAATTGACAATAATCACTCAGTTTAACCTTTGCTGATTCTACAAAATAGAATGTTGCCATTTAAATCTAAAAACTTTCAGTATATGCCATAAAAGGATAATTTATGAATATGGAATGGGAATTTGTAATCATTAAAAACAATAAGTGAATCTGTTGTTTTTAACCTATAATTTCACTCATTTTATAATAAGGAATGATAGATATGAAAATACTTATGTGTAGCAAATGGGGGGAAGAGGGATGCACTGATAATTAAAATGCACTAACTTTCATCAATGTTCACATAAAACAAACTTGATGCTTTAAGTAAGTTAGCAACAAACAAACTGATTACTTAAATGCTGGCAAACAATGAAATAATACTTCAGATACATCCAGTAAAATACATTGTATCATAAACATTAGGTATAAATATTATTACCATCTATTTATATTAAGTAATAAGTTTTGAAAGATGTCATCAATAAGGGTGAATATATTAAATAACCGTGTGCTATAATCTTTTATTGAGGTTTTATATATGATACAGCCTACTTTACTATGACTGAATTGCTTGTCATCTATCTTTCATGTAAATATTAATTGATTATACAATAAGTAGACATTTATATTATATTAGAATTCTGTCTAATCTACAGTAGTACTATATCTGTTCACAATAATATAAATATTGTTTATTCCTATTACAACTATTCTCCATATGACAATTCAACTTATGGAGCTCAGCTGTTCTGGGTTGTCAAAGTATGAGTGATAATCTGATGGTCTTAGGTTTATTCATCAGATTAGGAATGATTTTCATTCCATGGCTAGTGTGGATCATAGTTTTGTTAACATTTATTAATTTAAATTTATTTCACAAAAACATTTTTAGTATGCCTGACCAAGACATTACTTTATTGGTAAACACTCAAAGTATAAAACTGATAATTTCCTTTAAAAGCCCAAACATATAATTTATAGTTATCAGAGGAAAATGTTTAATAGTCACAATAAAACAAAAATACATAGTCTAAATAACCTAATATGGATTTAACTTTATCTTTAAATACCATGGCTTAAACAATCCTAGCATGAGATCAAATCTACTGAAACATTTAAAACTGAACAAAGCACAAATTGTCTTCCTTCAAGAAACTTATTTCAAAACAAATGACAATTACAAATGGAATCCTAAGGAATATATGATAATGGTGCAATCCACTTATAAGACAAAGACAAAAGGCGTAATCATTTTATGGAAAACAAATGTGATTAACCCAGAAATCATTTATAAGTATGAAGATAAAGAAGGCCTTATGGCATTAGTAATAATTAAATATAATAACAGAATATGGACCCTAGCCAATCTATACTGGTTCCCAGGCATTGGAAGAGGAACTGTTAAAAACCACTTGGATTTCATTTCCAATAATTATAAAGGCAACTTAATATTAGGAGGAGATTTTAACTGTATATTTGATATTTCTGAAACTACAAATAAAAGAAAGCTGCTACATCTGCTGTATCAAAAGCTTTAAACAAGTGGGTAGAATTATTTCATTTTGTAGATGCTTTCAAATTTAAAGAAGATAAATCTTTGCTTTTTTCCCATCAAAATCACAGATTTAGTACCCAAACTAGAATAGATAAAATAATTGCCGCCCATGACTTACATCTAAAATCATTAATTCCTCATTCACTCCCTGCCCCTTTTCAGACAATTCATTGATACTAAAACTTCAAAATGGGTACAAACCATTAATCTTTAATGCCATAATTCCAGCATATATAACTAAAATTAAAGAGTTCAAACCCTGGTTATTATCTGAATTACAGTTCTTCTTAGATATTAATTACACCACAGAGATAAATAAAATAATGATATAGGACTCATTAAAAGCTTACATATATGGTAAAACCCTAACTTTGTATAAAAAAAAAATCAGAGAATGGGATTCTGAATTATTAGCTCTACAATCCAAACTTTTGTCAGTAAAAGCTGAAAAAAATCAAAATAATTTTTGAGCTGAAAAAGAACGTAGAAGTATTAAACAATAAATACAAAGAAATTCTAACACATAAAACTAGCTTAGCTTTAGAAAAACTAAAAAATAATACCTTTGCCACTTCTCCCAAATATCTACATAATATATCCACAAGAATCAAACTACAATCAAAAGCTAATAACATTAAAAGCATCTTCCATGAAAAGAAAGGGAAAAATGTCTCAGATATAGGTGACATTCTTGATGTCTATAGAAATCACTATATGGAACATTTCCAAAAAGAAAATATGCATATCAATCAATTAAATCTAGATAAAAAAATTTCTAATATAAAAAATACCAGAAAAATTAAAACTAGATCTGTAAGCACCCATATCCTACAAAAAAATTACAGATACAATAAAAGAGGGTAAAAATAATAAAGCTCCGGGTATGGATGGCATAATTATGGAAACATATAAACTTTTTCCTTCAAAGATACTATTCCTCATCCATAAACCTTTATTAGACATTTAGTCACAAGCTTTAATACCACCATCTTGGAGATATTTCTTAATCACACCAATCCTAAAGGAAAACAAATTCCCAAACCTCTGTACCTCATATAGACCTATATCATTATTAAATAATGACTATAAGATATCTATGACAATATTAACTAACAAAATGAAAATACCACTATCCAAAACAATAAATAATGAACAAACTGGATTTATATATCATAGACACACACATGGCAATGTTAAAAGGATCATTTCTCTTATAGATTATGTTAATAAAGAAAATAAAGAAACACTCATAATTGGCTTAGATATAGAGAAACCAAAAGTGTTGTAAACTCAGCAAGTATGGCAGCTGCAAGGTCCCAAGAGAAACAGTAATCCAAACAAAAAACAAGGACCACCATACAAGGCACCTTATTGTAACATAGAATACTTTAATAAAAGTATTTTGATTCTTTTGACAGACCAGTTTTAGCTAATTCAATACAGAGCCTTCATTAGTGTAAAAGATTCACAAAAAAAGAACCAATTTATAAATAAATGAATAAACCATGTGATTAATTAAAGATGTTCATTAGGCCCTGTCTTAAAGAGACCACCAAGTTTAATAATCCATTTTCTCTCCATGGAATTCAGTAATTCATGCCAACCTAATTTATTGTTTCTGGATCTGTTTATTTTATCTATAATGGTGAAAATAAAACATGCATTACTGTGTATTAATGAATGCTTATAAAGAGCATTGGTTTCTCTCTTGTTTTAATGTCACTGAGGTGTTCAGATATTTTGAATTTCAAGGGTCTTGAAGTTTGACCAACGTAAAATGCAGGACAGTTGCACTTGGCCAAATATATTAACCAGTCCGAGGAACAGTTGGCAAAAAAATTTATATTATAAACCTCAGGGATATTTTGACTACTAAAATGTTTTTGTTTTAAATAACTTGGCACAATGCGTGCAGTGTCCGCAAGGAAAGCATCCAAGTAAAGGTTCACCTGATAGTGTGGTTTGGATAGTGTTGGTAATTTTGGCTTTGGAATGTTTGAAATGATTGAAAAAAGCAGATAAATTTCTGCCTTTATGGAAAGAAAACAGGCATCTGTCACCAAGTATTTCACTGAGTTTTGGATCACATGTTAATATATTCCAGTTTTGCTGGACTGTATTGATTAAAATGTTAGTATTACGTCCATATGTAATGATGAATCTGGGTGGTTTGGAATTTGATTGATTCCTATTTTTGTAAAGAAGGAGATCATCCCTATTCATATTGTCCACAGTGTGTTTTGTGTGTAATAACTGACCCATTTTGTAACCCCGGTCATGAAATCTGAGAACTAAATCTTCCCTAAATCGTGTATAGGTGTGTCAATCAGAACAAATGTGTTTAATACGCATGAACTGGGATTTGGGAATGTTTTTGCAAATATGGGGAGGGTGAAAGCTGGAGGCATGGAGGAGTGAATTATCATCAGGGAATTTACGATGAATTTCTGTAGTCAACGTATGATCAGATATGCGGCAAACCAGAACATCCAAAAAAATCATTTTATTTTTATCATAGTTGACAGAGAATTTGATTCCCCATTTATTTTCATTCAAGTATGTGGTGAATTCCAAAAGATATTCAGTATCCGCCCTCCATACCAACCAGCAATCATCCAGATATCTACGACAGATGTCCATTTCTTCTATATAAATATTGTGCGAAGTGTCATAAATTACCTGTTCTTCAAAATAAGCCATGAACAAATCTGCATATATAGGAGCGAAAGAAGCCCCCATTGCCGTCTCCTTAGCTTGCAAATAACAGTTTCCCTTGTAAAAGAATACATTCTTCGTCAATACATGTTCTGTCAAACACAACAGAAGGGTATTAAAGCCGGGTTTGTATAATTCAGTCTTGTTGAGCCAATATTCTAAGGCCTCCAAACCAGCCCAGTGGGGAATGATGGTGTATAGTGATGTTACATCCAATGTACAAAGTAACCAGTCTGGTTCCAACTGTGTTTTGGAAATGATTTGAAGAAATTCCGTGGTGTCCCTAATCCTTGCTCTGACACATTTTAAAAGCAGCTGTAAGTATTTGGTTAAGAAGAGAGATAAAGGTTCGGTTAATGAATTCCTGCCAGAAACAATAGGTCTACCAGGAGGATTCTGGAGATTTTTATGTATTTTGGGCAGAAAATATATGTACTGTGGGCAAGGATTGGATATAGTGAGTTGGGACCGTGTGTTTTTGGTGATGATACCTTCTTCAACAGCTAATGTAAGGAAAGAATCAATCTGTTGTTTGAAGACAGGTGTTGGGTCAGTGGTTAATTGGGTATAGTATCGTACATTGGATAATTGTCTAAAAGCTTCATTGTCATATTGAGACAGATCCTGTACTACTATCGAACCCCCTTTGTCAGCACCAATGATAACCAGCTCATGATTGTTGGCTGGTTTGGTAATGTTGTCCATGCATGTTCTGGATATATTATTGGGTAAAGGAGGAAATGACCTGTATTGAAAGTGAAGGTCTTTAATAATCACATGTTGAAACATGGAAACATGTTGATTTATGGGAGGCATAAAAGAGGATTTGTGATATTTAAATTCATCAGAGATCTTTGATGACTGTTGTTCCTGAAAAAATAATTTGAGGTTGAGAATCCTGCAATATGAAATGATGTCATTAACAAAACTTTCTTCTGAAACAAAGAAACCAGGAATCAATGATAACCCTTTATTGAGAATTTCATTTTCAGAGGAGGTAAGGACATGAGATGAAATGTTTGTTATATTCACATTTGTTCTTTGGTCACAAACATCTGTAGTAGACTTTCCATGTTGTCTACAGCTTTTATGTTTGCTGCCCCCCCTCCTGTGTGTAAACCCTAAATTATTAGGGAATTCCTTCTTTTCAATGCTGATGAGCCTGTAGCACCCACAGAGTCAGTGTCTAAACCTGAAGAAGAATCTTCAGCTGATGTGTCTGTATTGTAAAGTGCACCCTTTTTTTAGAATAAATTTAGTGCGTTTCCTTTTGGAAGTAGTCCAATTTTGTGAACTAAATCGGACATGTTTTACTTTATTTTCAAAATTGGAGGGATCACCTTTGGTGTAATCATCTAAGTCTCTTTGAAACTTCTTTCTTTTCCTTTCTTTTAACTGGGTTTCTAATGTTAACATTTCTTTACTTAAATTTTTTATGCTATTGGTATATATAGTCTGTCCCTCAAACCGCTTGACTTTATCACTGAGTAAGGTAATTATCTCAGATCATTTACTTACAGGCTTATCTGCTGATAGAGATGATCTATCTGCTTTTGGATTAGGGCCACTTGGTGAATGTTTGGAGGGTTCTGGTGCTACATCCAATAATGACAGTTGTGAAAATATTTTCTCGAACTTAAATAAACATATGAGATCTTTGTGAAATAATGTTTGGCATTATAAGCTTTTTTGTGCCTATTTGACCAAAAGAATTACTCCACGTGGCTTAAGGATATGCACACAACCACTGGTGAATAACCCTGATGATCTCTTACTCAAACAATGGGGGGAGGTACAACAAGAAACATCTTTTAAATTTGTTGAAATATTGGCTAATTATCACAACAGGATTATTGAACAAGAAATAGCATCCATTACCTTACTCGCTCTTTATAAGCATTCATTAATACGCAGTAATGCATGTTTTAGTTTCACCATTATAGATAAAATAAACAGATCCAGAAACAATAAATTAGGTTGGCATGAATTACTGAATTCCATGGAGAGAAAATGGATTATTAAAATTGGTGGTCTCTTTAAGCCAGGTCTTAATGAGCATTTATAATTAATCACATGGTTTATTAATTTATTTATAAATTATTATTTATAAATTGGTATTCTATGTTACAATAAGGTGCCTTGTATGCTGGTCCTTGTTTTTTGTTTAGATATAGAGAAAGCCTTTGATTCCCTAAACTGGGGTTATTTATTTAACATCCTAATGCTATTTGAATTTCCTGCATCCTTTGTTCATCTCCTAAAGAATATATATACAAATAATTTAGTGTATGTCAAGTTAGTTCCTTTTACCTCTGAATCTATACATATGACAAAAGGCACTAAACAAGGATGTCCCATGTAACTGACTCTATTTGCTCTGGCTATTGAAATATTGGCAGATTCAACTCATAACAATGTAAAACTCAATGGAATAGATGTTTATGAACAATACAATTCTAAAGTAATGCTATTTGCTGATGACATATTACTAACATTATCTAATACAAAAGAGACATTAGAAGAATTAAATATACTAATTGACACATTTTACATGACTTCAGGACTCCATTTCAATAAATCAAAATTGTTATTTTTAAATAAAAAAGAACACCAGACCAAGGAGTTCACATCATAGAGAAACAAGAATCTACCTTAAAATATCTAGGATTTGAGTTCTGCTATAATAATAATGAATTAGTCTCAAAAACGACAATAATATTATCAATACAATTAAAATCTCAGTGGAAAAATGGAACAAAATAATATTAACATTGGTTTTACTGCCCAGATCCTATATATAGCCTTGGCAATATAACTGTTACCAGAAAGGAATATACTTAAAGAAATAAATTCATGCCTAATAACAATTTTATGGTTTCCCAAAAGAAGGAGGATTAAACTTTCCTGATATAGAAACATATATAAAAGTATCAATATCTAAAACAATCTCAGATTGGATAAGTCCAAATTACTCTGCAAATTGGAAAGAATTACTAACTGTAATATCAATAAATGAATTTGATTTACAAAAAAAAATCAAATAACAGATAAAAACAATTTGCCATGGCATATATTATGTATTAGTATGCAATATAACATAACTAAACCCACTAAAACTTGTATGATTAATTATTACATTGACTAATTTAGGAAAATTATTAATGCAAATATGGATTTAAAAATCACCATTTATAGTCACAAAGAACTTTCCACATAAAATATATATAGAAATTATTAATTCTTGGGAACAGAAAGGATTTGTTTGTTGGCTCCAATGCATCAAAGAACTAAACGTTTTAGATATGCAAGAAATAAAAACAGCAAACAAAATTCCACAACAGGACTGGCTAACTCTACAGAGTATTCTATCATACTCGCAAGATTTAAGTAGAATAATTAACAATTCTTCATTTAAAGAAATACCTAAATGTTAGAAAAATATGTATTAATGTGTGTATGCTTAATGCCAATTAATAACCAAGTATTTTAATATGCTTTTCATTCTATTTTTCATACACTGTATTTTATACAAATTGAGTTTCATATGAGACTGAAAAAGATGCTTTTTGAAAACTGCAGTATGCTTTCTGAAACTTGCAAGTTGCCCTCTGACCTAGTAATTGCTAGCACAGCAATATTCATGTTTATGCCTTTTGGAAATGTACTTGAGAAGCAGGTGTTTATCTGCTAGGTCAGAAGCGAATGAATGAACAATGCCTTATTTTACAAATGTAATGACTTTAGACAAACAGCTCTGTTCGAAGGATGGAAACTTGTGCACCTTTTGTAACTTAGAGATAAAGTAGACAAAGGATTATTAGAGAAATGAACTGCTAGCATTGTGCTTGAATTAGCCATAGTATCTTGAATAGTAACATAACATGTATCTAACTGGGAGTAATCAAGGCCATGTTGTTTTCCTCAGGAAGTTTCACATAAAAATTAATAAATCAGCAGAAATTCATGGGAAAGATGGTCAGCAAATGATGATGAAAAAGGTGGTAATCAGTTAGGTCAGCATGGTAGGACATAACCAGTTTAAAAATGTATAAAAATGAAAGTATTTCCTGTTTCTGGTTAGACAAACTCTGTATTAGCACGTTTTTGTCTCCTTGCTGCAAGATTAAAGTGCCTTAACCTGAACCTACCGTGTTTTGATAATTTCTTAAAGTATATTTTTCCTTTGACAGTTTGGTCCTTTGGACCAGAAAGTACCTCTCGCTCTAGGCTTAGGTCAGAATTGGACCCGGTGGCATGCATCCATACGAAGAAGAGGCCAAATCGGCTTTTCTGTTTTGAAAGACCTCCGACTGAATTGTCGTCCGAAAGTGGCCAGCCACTGTTTCTGATCTGGGATTGGAGGATGAGTCAACGATCTGGTGGATCAACTCACGGAGGGTCAGGTAAAGAGGAATTACCTTATTTCTGTTTCAAGATCAGGGACCAATTACAAAACTGTTTTTTGTCAGGTAGATTTGCATGTGCAGATCAGGGACAGAAAAAGGGGTTACTGTTTTTGTCATAGATCAGAGAAACAGAACAGGTAGGCAGTTATTCTAGATAAACTGTGAAAAGGTATAGGTTTGTGGTACCATGTGATAGAAAGGGTTACGTAACAATTTACAGCTTAGCCAAGACAGCAATGGGAAATCAGTGCACAAAAAGTTCCCGAGACCCGCCCCTAACTGAAGACGTGAAGTATATGCAGTTACAGTGTGCCAACAATGTTAAGTATTACACAAAGTGGGTCGATAAGTATAAATTCAATGGTAATTTAGATAAACTTGCACTTACAAAACTTGTTAAACAATTAAAAATAGATGCAAAAGGTCAACTAAAAAAGCAAAGACAATTAGGATTCCCTCAGGCGCATAGGTGGCTTGAGGAAGGAAATCGCAGGGAACAGAGAATAAAGAATTCAATGACAATGTTCTTAGACAAAGAAGACAATAACCTGGTAATAGCAACGGCCCCTCCTGCACCCCCTCCGCTTCCGTTACCAGAAGATGAAGTGAGTGGACAAGCTGATCCACCTCTGCTATACCCAGCTGTTCCTGCAAAATCACAACCATTTGTTAGGGATCCTATCGAGACAAGGTCTTGAACACGCGACTTGAGGAGGGAGATTGAGTTAAGTGAAATAAATAGAAAATCTCAGGCTATGAGTGAAGAAGAGATATGTCCACTCATAGAAGTACCAAATCCTTAGGCAGGACAGGATCCGACTCTTTCAGTTTATAGACCGTGGACACCAGAAGATATCCAGAAAGCCACGGAGGGAATTCCCCACCCAAAAGTGAATTTTAGAAAATTTTTAGAGGACTTACAGGGTATGAGATTAAGTTACCATTTGAATGGAGAAAAGGTAGTTAGACAAATTGTGGGTCCAGATTGGCACATGATCAGTGGCGACTGGAATCCTCGTGACGCACAACTTAGACCACTCCCACATACTAATGCAGAACTGGATGGCAGAGTAAAAGGTCTGACAGACCGAATCTCTGAAAAGTGGAAGCCTAGGGCTGATTGGACTTGCATTAATCAATGCATTCAACAGGAAGGTGAAACAGTTGATAGATATTATGTTAGACTGTTAGAGTGTTTTAATAATCACTGTGGAATGCAGATACCAGAAAACCAGACACAAGACTCCCCATATGAACAACTGTTAAAGAATGCATTCTTGAAGGGTAGCATAACTCCCATTAGCAGCTTTATTACAAAATACATGGTAGATCATCGAACGAGTAGATTACAGCCATTACTTGAATATGCAAGACATGCAGAAAGACATTTTAATAGTAAAAAGAAAAAGAAAACTCAAGTATTTTCGGCAGAAGATGGGTCAGAAGTATTTGTAGTGCAAACTGGGAGAAAGGGTAAGAAAAATACCCAGGGAAATAAGCAATCTGACAAGCGATCAGAAGATTTTGAAGAAAGAAAGAAAAAAGGTGAATGTTTTAAGTGCGGGAAAAAGGGACATTTAGCAAGGGATTGCAGGCTGAACAAGAAGGTGATTACAGAAAATAAGGAAGATGAGGAATGACTATATGATAGTCAGGAATCATTGAATGAAAATAAGCAGGAAGAGACAAGTGCAAATATGATAGCAGGAGTAGAGGATGTGACAGAAGGAGTAGAGGATGTACTTGAATTCACAGACATAGAAGAAAATTAAATTTTGGACTTAGCTCTATTGAGCCTAGAGCTTTACTTAGCAGACATGAAACCAGAAGTGACGCTTCTGGTAGAGGGGAGGGAAGTTAAATGTCTGTGTGACTCAGGGGCTTCAAGGACCCTGATACACCCTTCCAAGTTACCGGAAGATTCAGAATCACCAGATTATATACTAGTGAAGGCAGCTAATGGACAGCTGTATCAGGAGCCACTCTCCCATGACATAGCAATAACAGACCCCGTTTCAGGAATGACCCAAAGAAGTAAAATTGTGGTTTCTGCAAAATTCCCAGTAAATCTTTTGGGTAGAGACTTGATGCAGATATTTGGCATAGCCGTAGTTCCAACCATGCAGGGTATGGGAGCACAGTGACAAATGGATACTTTTGTAGTGCGACCGGAGGGTGAGACATATTATTGGTACAGCCAGGACTTAGTTACGACTGGTCCAGGGGCAGTAACCAAAGAACTGATGAACGTAGCCATCAGTAAGTCCCCCTCCCTCGACATTGACAAACAACATTTGTTGCATTGTACTTTATATTACTGTAATAGACCAGGACCTGATAAAGACTATGAGCAGGAATTATTTCAGAACCACGCAAACAGACTAGTGCTGCAAAATTTGTACTGGGATACAGAAGGAAGCAGTGTAGTTAGCTGTTCATTGCCCCAGGAATTTTTAGCACTTTACAAATCTAATCGATTGCCACATGTTAGCTTAACTAAGAATAGAAATTTGAAATGGGCAGACTTAGGTGAAAAAGTCACAAGGTGGGAAAAGCAGACAGAATTAGAGCTCTCCGAACAAGGAGTACAGAAACAGAAACTGAATTGGATTACACAGACACACACAGCTGTGCACTCACAGGCTAGTGAGAATAGCTGAGTATTACTCTTATTCAAAGAAGAGGAAAAAGCCTTGCGAAGCATACCAGACATTCTCTGGTCAACAGGGAAATCAGATGTAGGGCTTATACGAACAGCAGGACCAGTTACTATTACGCCAAAGTCAGCATTTAGACCCCAGAAAAGACAGCATCCCTTGAGAAAGGATGCAGAGATAGGAATCAAGCCTATAATAGCAGCCTTACTTAAGGAAGGAGTCTTAATAGAATATCCTGATTCACCATGTAATACACCTTTATTTCCTGTCATGAAAGCAAACGGGGAATGGCGTATGGTCCAAGATTTGCAAGCTGTAAATAATGCAGTTATACCCAGGGCACCAACGGTGCCAGATCCACATACCTTACTGAATGATTTAAAGCCAGAGCAAAAATATTTTTTTGTGGTGGACATTAGTAATGCATTTTTCTCGATACCGATACACCCTGACAGCCAATATTGGTTTGCATTTACATTTCAGGGAAAGCGGTATACATAAACAAGATTACCACAGGGATATTGTGAAAGTCCAACAATATTTGCACAGGAAATGGCAAGCAACCTGGCGGGATTTATCCCACCGAAAGGTAGTCAGATTTTACTTTATGTAGACGACATTCTGCTGGCAGCCCCCACCCAGCAAGAATGCAAAGAGGAAACGATAGCTTTATTACAGTTTTTAGCTACTCAAGGTCACAAAGTAAATAAAGACAAGCTACAACTTTGGAGAAAACAAGTTAAGTACTTGGGATATGTAATATCCAAAGAAGGTAGAATATTAGATGAAGATAGAAAAACAGCAATATTACAAGCACCTAGACCACCTACCAAGAAGGAAATGATGTCCTTCCTGGGAACTACTAATTTTTGTCGAAGCTGGATACCAAATTATGCTTTGTAATCTGCTCCACTGACCAATTTAATATTTAAAAAGCCGATGGCAGCACAGGATTTATTACAATGGACACCTGAAGCAGAAGCAGCTTTCTGCAAGCTGAAACAACTGATAGCATCTTCCTTAGTTTTAGGATTACCAAACTATCATAAGCAATTTGTTCAAACTGTAGCCTGTAAACAGGGTTATATGACATCAGTATTGACACAGCAACATGGGGACAAGCAACGCCCCATAGCTTACTATTCATCACAGTTAGACCCAGAGGCGCGGTCCCTGCCCCACTGTGTACAAGCAGTAGTTGCAGCTGCAATGGCAGTGCAGGCTTCGGTTTCAGTAGTGCTATTCCACCCTCTCACATTGAGAGTGCCTCATGCAGTCGCAATTATTTTACTGCAAGAAAAAGTAGCATATCTTTCTCCGGCTAGACATCTTTCCTGTATGACCATACTGTTGTGCCAACCTCATATGACAATTGAACAATGCACAACTTTGAATCCGTCAACCTTGCTCCCAACCCCTGCAGACGGCAAACCACACTGCTGCTTGCAGGAGATTGAGCAAAAGACATTACCTAGACAAGACCTTACAGATGTTCCCTTGGATGATGCCGAGGTGACATACTATGTGGATGGCTCGTGCAGGAGGGGTCCTACAGGACAGAACCTAGTGGGGTATGCAGTCGTCTCTGATACTGAGACTTTAGAAGCAAAATCTTTACCGCACAACTTGTCTGCACAAGCGGCAGAATTGATTGCCCTGACAAGGGCACATACCTTAGCAAAAGGTAAGAAAGTGAACATTTATACTTACAGTCAGTATGCTTTTTCTACTGTACATGTTTTTGCGCAGCAGTGGAAAAATAGAGGAATGATAACATCTACTGGTAAACCGAACAATCGTGCGCAATTTATTTTAGATTTGTTAGATTCAATTCAGTTACCTGAAAAAGTAGCTATTTGCAAATACGTAGCTCATACGAAACAACAGGACAGAATTTCAAAAGGTAATGCACGGGCTGACACAGCTGCGAAGCAGGCAGCTTCGGCCATAGAAACTTTTCATTTGAGTGAGGAATTACAACCCTCTGAGATTTTGGATTTAGAAATGTTAAAAACAATGCAGACACTTACTACAAATATAGAAAAACAGAAGTGGATAAAACGAGAAGCGATCCTCGAGAAGGGACTGTACATCTCCAAGGAGAAGAAACCAATTTTGCCATCTAATTTGTTTAGATATGCAGCGTTGTTGAGCCATGGGCAGAGCCATGTCTCAACAGGGGGGATGGTACAGTTAGTGAATCGAGTGTTTACAACCTACGGATTTACAAATTATACAAAAAATTTTTGTGCAGCATGCCATGTTTGTAACAAGCATCATGCACAAGGGGCATTGAAGCCTAAGCAAGGGAGTTTTCCTACACCACCGTATCCGTTCCATACTATTTGCATGGATTTCATAGAATTGAATAAATGTGAGAATAAGAAATATTGCCTTGTCATTATAGATATGTTTTCCAAATGGGTAGAAGCTTTTCCAACTAAAAATCCAGATGCAGCTACTGTTGCAAAGGTCCTTGTCAAAGAAATTATACCCAGATTTGGTATACCAGAAAAGATTTATAGTGATAACGGTACGCATTTTGTGAACCAAACAGTTCAGCAACTTAGTCGCTATTTTGGGATATCGTTAAAAAAACACTGTGCTTACCACCCCCAATCTGCAGGGTTAGTAGAGAGGCATAATGGGGTGTTGAAGAATAAGCTTAGGAAACTCATGACTGAAACACAGAAGAACTGGGTACACTGTTTGCCTTTAGCACTGTTGAGCATGAGAACTGTTCCAAATGCAAAGGGATTAACTCCTTTTGAAACTTTATTTGGCAGGGCATATTATACACCTCAGTGGAAACCTCATGTCTGCAGAGCAGGAGGCTGACAGTTCACTTGCAGGGTATATGAGGCGATTTTTGAATAACAAACTTCTGCAGTTAAATTCTGTTTCAGATAAAGAGCAACCGAAATCGGAAGCACCAGTAGCCCCAGGCACCTGGGTCTGGGTGAAGATTGTGAAGCGAAAGAATTGGAGTTCTCCAAAGTGGGAAGGTCCATACCAGGTACTACTGTCAACACCCACTGCAGTCAAGATCGCAGAGCGAGCTTCCTGGATTCATTTGACGCACTGTAAACTGGTTAAGAATTTTGAATTGGACAAAAACTTTGTTACTGTTGTACAACAAGAACAAAATGGCCAGGTACAGAGTGAATAGAGACATCGGGCAACCTCAGAAAACTTGTATGATCATTTTTATTGCAATACTAATCACACTGTTCTTTTTGTTGTGGCCACTCCTTTTTCCTGCCACAAAAGTTGAACTGATTAGACGTAATGAACCAAACATAGACTGGCATCCAAACTTTAACACTTATCAGGCAATTACACGTGTGTATGCTGAGACTTTTAATGTTTCAAACTGCTGGGTCTGTACGGCCATAAAAACAGCATACGGGGGTTATTGATGACTGCTATCCCCCTAGGGGTCAATGAGACCTGGGAAAATCTGTTTTTTGACACAGTTGCTATTAAAGCACATGATAAAGTAGCACTGTATTTGCCTGTGACACAAAAAGGAATTGTCTGTTTTTACAAAAACGATACCATCCAAGTGGGATGGAGCAAGTGTAATGTTACAGCACAGTATAAATGTTATAGAAAACCAAATGATTTGAGTGGATCTTGTAGTACAGATTATGACTCATTTTTGAAATCTATGCATAAGACTCTTGATCAGGTACAACGCAATCCTGTACTTTTTAAACAGTTATCTGTAATAGATAGGAAAATGTTTCATGCAGGGCAGTCATTTCGTAACAAAGTAATAACTAAGGTAGAAGACTGTTATTTTGTGTGTGGTAAAAAAGCATATAAATGGTTACCTGACAATTGGTCAGGCAGTTGTTTTTTGGGGTACCTGGTTCCGGCCATCTGACACACTGCAGTTTTGCCTCAGGGAAATATTCGAAATACTCAAGACGTAACCAAAAAGACTGTTAAGAAACCTGAGAATCCAGTGGGACGAATTGAAGCAGGCTGGAAAGACCATCGTGATGTGAGAACCAAACTTGTGCACATGGACTTGAGTGATGCTGTTATATCCTGGGCAGGTATATTACCTGCATATGGCACAGTTAAATCAATATGGGAGCTGTGAAAACTGTCAAAACTTCTCGAAGTAATGAGTAATGCGACTTTTTCTGCTCTTGAACTGATAACTGATGAACTGAATGCCATGAGAACTGTAGTGCTCCAAAACCGAATGGCTCTTGACTTCACCCTAGCAGCGAGAGGTAGGACTTGCGCTTTAATCAAAGAAGAATGCTGTGCATTTATTCCTGACCATCAGCATGAAATTAACGATCATCTCGAGGTGATTCAGCAAGTGTCGGCCATGACCAAGCCAGGCCCAAACCCTCCGACAGACTTTTTCCAGAATGCATTTGGGGGGTGGGGCTCCATTTTTATGAACATATTGATCGCCATTGGGATAGGATTGCTCCTAATAGGAGTTTGTATTTGTTGTGGAATCTGCTGCATGAAGAGATAAGTCAAAGAATTCATAGATATATCCGTAACTGAGACTATGTATCAAAGTACTGAATTTGAAGAGCTGCTAGAATGCGAAACACTTTCATAAAAGTTTAAACTGAATGACTTTCTTAACTGCAAATCCTGAATGGAAGAGGTTAGGAAAAGAAGCAAACTGTTTATTCTTTTTTGAAAATAGAATAAAAACGTATTAACAGGAGGGAAATGTTAGAAAAATATGTATTAATGTGTGTATACTTAATGCCAATTAATAACCAAGTATTTTAATACGCTTTTCATTCTATTTTTCATACACTGTATTTTATACAAACTGAGTTTCATATGAGACTGAAAAAGATGCTTTTTGAAAACTGCAGTATGCTTTCTGAAACTTGCAAGTTGCCCTCTGACCTAGTAATTGCTAGCACAGCAATATTCATGTTTATGCCTTTTGGAAATGTACTTGAGAAGCAGGTGTTTATCTGCTAGGTCAGAAGCGAATGAATGAACAATGCCTTATTTTACAAATGTAATGACTTTAGACAAACAGCTCTATTTAAAGGATGGAAACTTGTGCAGCTGTAGTAACTTAGAGATAAAGTAGCAAAGGATTATTAGAGAAATGAACTGCTAGCATTGTGCTTGAATTAGCCATAGTATCTTGAATAGTAACATAACATGTATCTAACTGGGAGTAATCAAGGCCATGTTGTTTTCCTCAGGAAGTTTCACATAAAAATTAATAAATCAGCAGAAATTCCATGGGAAAGATGGTCAGCAGATGATGATGAAAAAGGTGGTAATCTGTTACGTCAGCATGGTAGGACATAACCAGTTTAAGAATGTATAAAAATGAAAGTATTTCCTGTTTCTGGTTAGACAAACTCTGTATTAGCACGTTTTTGTCTCCTTGCTGCAAGATTAAAGTGCCTTAACCTGAACCTACCGTGTTTTGATCATTTCTTAAAGTATATTTTTCCTTTGACACTAAATTTACGAAATACATATCTGAAATTATATGATTTGAGTGGATCTTGTAGTACAGATTATGACTCATTTTTGAAATCTATGCATAAGACTCTTGATCAGGTACAACGCAATCCTGTACTTTTTAAACAGTTATCTGTAATAGATAGGAAAATGTTTCATGCAGGGCAGTCATTTCGTAACAAAGTAATAACTAAGGTAGAAGACTGTTATTGACATGAGAAACAGTATTTCAAAATTTTACAAACTATTGATAAACTATAAAACAACACCCACAACCTCGTATTGGAAATATATAACAAAAGAACACTCAATACAGGTAACTGAAAATATTAAAACAAATATCTTATTATCGATAAAATATACATCCCTTTCACAATACTGGAAAGTTTTTAATTGGAAATGCTTGCACAGAGCATTCTTAACCCCAGACAGAATCAGCAAAATTAGTTCTTCCATAAAAGGAATATGTTGGGATGTGAGCAAGTACACAATGCAGAATGGAACCACATTTTCTTTGATTGTGTTAAAATTAAGCCATTTTGGAATGGTATTAATAACTTTCTATAAACGTTATTTAATGAATCATTTTATTTAACTAAAGCTCTTGTATTATTAAATGTGAATGAAGGTCCTCATTTGAATAGGTCAAACATGTATCTGGTATGGACTATACTTGCAATTTCAAGGAAGTGTATAACGAAGATGGAATACAAACACAATGCCAACTTTGGAAGACTTCTACAGCCTACTGAAGATCACAGCATTATTAGAAATTAAAATTGAAGAACTAAGAATTTATCTAAAGCCATTTATCAACAATCCTTGGGGAAAAGTGTTATCGTTGATTGACACTGTACAATAATTGATCAGACACTCTGATAATGGATTGGACATACTTATAAAGTAACTGCATACATTAAGATCTGTTATAGTGTCAGACTAATGTAAATATTGTACATAGTTATTTAAGATGCTATGTATAAATACTATGTAATTCATTCAAACGTATTTGAAAAATGAAAAAAAAAATTTGGACTGGTACCACCTAGACAAACAGCTGGTGCAGGCTGTGTGTAATGTGTGCCCCACACATGTCCGGGCGGATATTGTGAGGCAACCCCATCCCTCTCAAAACAAAAGTGTATCTCAGCCTGGGTATATGTGCATCTGGGACATTCCAAAGACAGATGGGAGATACTGTAGAAGTGTCACAGAAATCTGCCAATCGTATCCTGTCAAAATTCCTGGCAGCAATGTGCAGCAAGGTAAATGACTGCATACAATTTCCATTTACCACCATGGAATGGAGAAATATTATGTACAGTTCTATAACCTTGAAAACTTCTCACATGCTTGATGCAACAGACTGCACCCACATTCCTATTAAGACCCCAGTTCATCCAGAAGTAGACAGATACATCAACAGAAAGGGGTGGGCATCCTTGAACTGCTAGTCTCTGTGTGTAGTAGACTGCAGCATAACAAATATTATGACAACACACCCTGGAAGTGACCATAATACTGCCATATAGAGGGAAGTGGTCTGTGGGCTGCATTCCAGCAAGGTGAAATAACTGAGGGACTATTATGGGTAAGTACAGGAATACAGCTAGGATGTGACCTAAGGACATCCATCTCAGCAGTATCCATGATGACAAAATGTGTGTTTACTCATCACAGCAGGTGACTGTGTTTGTCCACTTGAGCCATGGCTAATGACCCTGTATAGAGAAATGTCAAACCTTGCAGAGGAGATCTACAATAGAAAGTATGTAACAACTTGAAATACCATTAAGCATGTGTTTGATGTACTAAAAGCTAGGTTCAGCTGTCTAGACACATCTGGGGGTGCAATGCAATACACTCCTGAGAATGCAGCACAGATGCTAACTGTGTGTGCCATGCTACACAATATGCTAACAAAACAGCACATGGCAGATTTCAGGTGCAGGTGTGGGTGAACTACCCAAGAACCACAGATGTCTGAAGATAACATTGCACAGCTATTAGAAGTGGAGCAGTAAACTGGGTCAGAAGACACAGGCACAGGTGATGGTGGGTTAGACCACAAGTCCAGGCCCCGGTGACATGACAGCATCTGACATACAACTTTAAGTCATGACAAGCCACACATGTAGAAGTACATACATTAAACACTGGTGTTCAGGTGTTGCCCCACTACAGTAGCACAGATTGCATCACATGTCAATTACCCAGTAGATGTACACACTGAGCATCAGACAAAATAGCATAATCTTAAGATATAACATTATGAACATATACAAATCTATCCCAACATGGATCATCAACTCAGGCCACAAGTGATATAGGTATGCATACAGACTCATATTGATGTATGTATGCATGGCAAATAACAAGGAACACACATATATGAAACCCATTCCTATTTGTCCACAATCAAAAAATGCAAACAGAAAAACAACTCAGGACATAATGCAGAACTCTTGTCAACATCACAAATAGCATATATTAATGTAAAGTAGGGATAAACTGCAATGTACTAAATTGAGTCACCTATGGTTATTAAAAATGTCAGACACCCATGGCATCAGATTTCCCAACAAAAGCAGATAAATGACATTGTCAGTGGTCTGCACAGTAATCATCATTGCCACAGGGTGAGACTGACACTACTGGACAGAGTGGATCAACTGTCGGTGTTACCCTAATGCAGTCTAGGTTTTCCATGCTGATGGCTCACACCAAGGTCTGGTGTGCCCCTACCATGTATGAAAACACTTTTCCCAGGTCGTTCCACAGAGGAGACTGAGGGAGTGATACCAGCATGTGTAGATACACTGTGGGAAAAGAACATGAGTGCAAGTTGACAATCTGGTCATGACTGCTAGGCCCACATCAGATGAGCCAAAAATGGAATAGTGCATGTTCATTTCAGAATAGATATCAATGCCCGATGGTCAATGTTTGGTCTGTTGAAAAGAGGCCTACCTCTTCCATGCAGCAATCCGCTATGCACAGCAGATCATGCAGAACCCTGCTTGTACTATGGCACTGCTGTAGTATTGTCATAGCCATGGCTTCACCAGACCATGCCTGAGATAAAAATACTTTCATTCTGTGTAGCCAATGACACCATGACCCCAATGTGTCTACACTCCTGTCCCTCATGTAGAACAACCAGCTGGCGTGCAATACTGCCATATTGAGACACTTGAGATCCCAGACTGGGATCAGTGAACAGGCTAATGGAGGATAAAGGCAGTTGATATGCTAAAAGAAGAGACAGATGACACAGGTCAGCAGAACATGCTTACATCCCATGCTTTATATCATTATTAACATATGATACATATATCTCCCTACAATGTTATAGATAATAATGACTTACCAGAAGGTCTTGTTTGTGTATGGGCCACAGAATCTATGTAACAGGGAGTTGACAGTTAGGTTACATTTATAACATACATGACATGTGTGAGCAATACAAGCATAACGCACACCCTGACAAGTCCTCATGGGAAGATGGTGCTAGAAAAGAGGAATAAAATGCAACTGTTGTAGGAAAACAAAGTCATAAACACATCGATCTTAATCACATCCAGTGGTGGCTTGTGGCATCGGCCTGCAGGACTGCAGACCCCCCCCCCCCCCAGCTGTGTGAAGAAAATAAAATAAAGTCTGTAAAAATAAAATATTTAAATTAAACTAGCTGTTGTAAACGAGTCCGACTGACTCGCAAAGTCCTAGAACCTGAACTGTGTGTGCTCATTGCTCGACGAGTTCAGGGGGGGGGGGGGGTTGTTTTTTTTTTAGTTTCTGTAAATCATTATCTGGACTGTCTCAGACTGCTGTAAAGGCAGTCCAGATTATGGAGAGTACTTCATCAATATAATCTGCCCAGAAATCTGTGCGGTAACTGCACAGTAAAGTGGAAGGGGGACAGACTGCCACGTCCACAGTCACGTACGTGACGTGAATGGCAGGATAGCTACTGATTGGTTCTCGCTCTCTTTCTGAAAAAGAGAGCGAGAAACAATCAGTAGTAGGAGGCAGTGAAGGTTACTTGCTAAAGGTGTGCTGCCATTGCAAATGGCTTTCTAATACCTATGGGCTACAGAGAGAGAGGAAAGATTTCTGATTCCTCCTGAGTCCTAACCTAGCTACTTAATTTGTTGTTCGTGACAGAAACGGACAGTCTCAGTCACTCATCATTTGAGTTTTTTTTAAACTTGAGGTAAGTCAAGTGTCTGACTCACACTCATCATCTGTTTTCAGGAAACTTTACATGCCTATCACCTATTATCTTTCACAGCAGGACACATTGTGCTGCACAGTTTGCAGAAAACCTTACATGCCTGTGGCCCTTTATTTGTTTTTCAAAGCAGGACATATTTGTGCACACAGCTTTAAGAAAACTGTTCATGCTTGTGGCCAATTACCTGTTCTTTTACAGCAGGACACATTTGGATGTCATCAGGACTGTGTGCTCTGCTCTCTAACTGACATCACTGCTAGTGCTATGTATTGTTCAACAGTCCTGTTGGTCTGCTGGGGGTGATGTTCCAGCCACATTTCCTAGCTGCAGCTATTGCAGTGCAACTATATGCTATCAACAGAGGTAATGAGTTACACTGATGCTTTACTGTGCTTTTGGACTGCCACAAGTTTTATTTTGAGTGATTTCTTCTAGCTCGGGTATGTTTTTATGGGGGAGATGTCATATCTGTCTTTTGAATGTAATGTATACATTTATTTTTTATAGTTCATTTAGTTGGAAGTGCAGTGTTTTTACATTGTTAAATTAAGTGTAGATTTGGGTTTGAAGGTTTGTTTTAGGAGAGCTAGGGTTTTGGAGTGAATGTTAATGTCCCTTATATCTGTCTGAATAGTATAAACATTTTCTTAACTTTTAGGAACACAGGGGAAATTTAATAGCTCTAATTAATTCCCTGGGGTATTGATAAACTGCTAGTGATGCTGAGCACAGTAGATAAAGCTGATTATGATGATACACCAAGAGTTTAGATAAAAATGTCTTCTATTAAATTGCAAGTTTAGGCTGCTAACCTTCATGGTTTAATGACTAATTAGTAACTCTTTATATCCCTAAATATGAATAAATTAATGTGTGAGCTTTCAAACTGTGCATACTACACCTGGCTGTAGAAACAAGAGCTTTTTCCAGATTAGTGAGCAGCAGATTACACCTGCTGTGCTCACTCTCTACCACTGGTAATGGGAGTAGTTCTTGTAGTTTGGCATATAATGGATTGGGGGTATATGATTAGCTGGCAGACCTCTGGAATAGTGCAGTAGTGCCATGTATAATAATTCCTTTTGTACACTGGCCTGCTATTGTGAACTGTGTTAACACTGATACCCTTTCTCTGCTGCTGTGTTGCATGCATTCTGTGCACCAATTGCAAAGTTGGTATCAATTAATATACCTGCACTCTTTTCTTTATCAAGTGGGTGTAGATTTTTTTCCATGCAGGAATACATACTAACTCAATATACAATATACCATGTTTGTGAGCCACACTGAAAGTATTGCCAAATTTGCTGACCTTATTTTTATGATTTCACTGGCGTGTTGGACTTGCATACTTTTATTTTACTATGCAGCAAATATGGTGTATATTTTACTTTATTTAAAAGGGAAATGAACTGTACCACAGAGATCTTTTTTTGTATTCACAACCTAGATATAGTAAGATGAAAAATGCCTACAGAAAACAGCAAAGCAAGCCAGAGATGCAAACCAAAACAATATTAGGATGAAGAGAACTTAAGGCATAATAAAGCATTAAAAACACACAAAATGCTATAGTTCTGAGAAAAAGAAAACCTGTTGAGTTTATCTTGCAAGGACCTTAATTATTGTTTTTACAAGTTGTCATGTGTTAGGTAACTGCACCAAGATATTTCTATTTAGCTTTAGGCACGTGAGTAGGGGCAGCACACATTTCTATTTGAACGGTTCCATTCCAGTTTTTGCTAGGCATGCTTGTGAATGATTAGCTAGTACATAGAGTGGTATAGATTTTGGATAGATTGCCAATCACCGTTAAATTTACAGGCACATTTGAGTAGTTTGAAAAACTATTTGACTTTGTTAAACTTATGACTACATATGTTTGTGATAGATTGACAGAGTATAGCATCCAATACACATTGATGGATATTTACTGGATGATGAAATTAGACAGATGTATTTTTATATTTATAGTGTTCTGGTTAGATTATGTTTATGGTTAGATAGCTATGTGTTTCTTCTTAATTTTACTTTGTTTGATGTGTATGGGAAGTCTATGCAAGAGACAGGGCAGCCTCAGGGAGACAAACCTGTCTCTCCAGCAGGTTTTGTTGAAAGTTCTTGTCACAGACCTGATGAAGGCTTTATTGCATTAGGTAGCTGAAAGTGATTTTAGTTAAAAGTGTTTTTTAAGTGTATTTTATGCTTTTCTTAATACCTGATTTTGGAATGTGGGTTGCAAATAGATAGTATTTTCCTTAATAAGGATTTAGTTTGATCTAATCAGTAGTAGTGCGTGGGGGTGGGTACTTGTTCTAAAATGCACTTTTATGGCCCTGTTTATACTGTTTGCTTTGAAAAGGCTGGTTTAAAATTAAACAATATGTACATTTTCCACACCTACTTTTAAATATATAAAAGCTGATATGTTTAACATTGTTAAAATATTTATATTTTTTGTAACTGAGGATTGCTTGTGTGTGATGAATAAAGGCTTGTTGCTTTGGAACACTATCTGGATTTTATGAGTTTTGGAAATTGTTGTGATTGAGCTCATCAACGAAGATTTAAGACCACCAGTTTCTTTGTTTTTTTAGTTTAGCATACAGTGCTGCATGGACAGTAATGGTGCCTCTAAGGCAAAGCATCCAGTAGCAGGAGAGCAAGATAACGGGGATTGTGTCACTAGTAAGGCAAGGCATATTTCATTTATTTGTTTATGATTGCTGTCCAGCTTTAGTACGGTTGAGCACTGACTGACTGACTCAACACTCCCTCTGCATTATTATTAAAGTAAATAAAAATGTAATTGTAACAAATGTTTATGATGATTAACTTATTATGAACAGACTAGAGGTTATAGCAGGAAAAGCATCTGCATTCCGTAATCTGACCAGGCAGTGAGCAAGTATATATTTCTATTAATACAAATACAGAAAATATCCTAATCAGGCAGGTAATCCTGCATTGTTAGAAGTCAGGAAGAGGGAAGGAGGATGATTTAACTCATGTTGATATTACTTTTATTTAGTAAAAAAGTAGGTGCACCGAGCCATTTGTTTTTTTTTTTATTAGAGATGACTCAAAACTGCATTTTAATGACTACTTGATGTTTGCATGATACTGGCTAAATTCATACATATGTCTGTACATGGTCCATCACTGTAGAAGCATTATGGGAATTTATAACCTCAAGGAGTCAGGATTAGTGAAATTATATTTATTTAGTTCCCATTTGTCGAATGACGTGTGTGTGTGTGTGTGTGTGTGTGTATGTGTGTGTGTGTGTGTGTGTGTGTGTGTGTGTGTGTGTGTGTGTGTGTGTGTGTGTGTGTGTGTGTGGTAGCAACAGCCTGCAGATTTTTGCCTCATATTTGTGTTCTGTTCTATTCCTCATAAAATCTATGGTATCTGAAGCTTTAATTCCTTAAATAGTTGATGGTGCAGTGGTAGCATTGTTACCTCACAGCTACAGGTTTACTGGTTTGATTCTTGGCTGGTGTGCTCTCTTTGTGGAGTCTCCATGTTCTCCCTGTGTTTGTGTGGGTTTGCTGTGGTGTCATCCCATGTTACAAAGACATGTCTCTGCAATATTTCTCCCTGGGCCTCTGCTGAAAATTTGCTTTTGTTCCAAGTCAGACTATCCTGGTTAACAAATGTTAAATAAATAAAATTGATAGGCATTTGAATTTCAGACTTCATATTCTTCAGAAAGTACATGGATTTTATAAGATGAATATTTGAAATTTGTCCCTAGTTTTGGGACTGTATTCCCCCATTATTGGCTATGTCCAGGTTTTTTGTGCTAAGGTTGATAGCACTTGTGAGAACTGAATTTACTGAATATGATTGAGGGCTGTATTCCCCTATTACTGGCTTTGTCCAGGTGTTTTGTGCTAAGAGGTTGACAGCTGTGTTGAGAACTGAATTCACTAAATGATAGCCATTTAAGTTTCAGCCTTCCTCTCATTTACAAAACAGCTGATATGGCATAGTAGTATGTTGCTCTGACTGTTTTGCACAGAGTCCTGGGTTCAAGACTTGGCAGTGAAATGTATGGTGGTAACAACATTTTATTCAAGCAACTTTCCAAAATTATACAAGCAGTGTTTAAAATGTGTCCCTGGTTTTTGGGCTTTTGTCCCCCCCCCAATACATTTTGGCTTTTTCAAGATTTCTTGTGCTGCAAAGTTGAGAGATACAACTGAGTGTCAAGTAGATTTTACAAGGAGCTAAGAGCTGCAGGGGAAGAGAAGTTTAGTACTGCTTATACAGAGTCTGCTTGCATTGTTAATAGCACAACAGGTAGTCTGCTTGCTTTTGATGCAGAAGGCTGTGGGTTCTACTCCCACAGTATGAAGATCTATTGCTGATATTGTACTGTGTTGTAAATTGGGTGGATGCTGCCATCTTGAGAATGTCCTTCTTGGCGAAGATACCTAGTAACTATGAACCCATCCGTTATCAGTCTGCCATCCATTTCCTATTGTAATATTATTAGCTTATATTTTTTTAATTTAATATAGGCAATTTATTCCTCAAGGGCAACAGCCACTTTATTTTTAGAGGAAACAATGAAATATAAAGTTGTTTGCTAGCAGCAACCTCTTCATTAGTTCCAGATCTTTTTAATGTGGAATTATTTAGATGACTTTTACTTCTGCAGAGATTGTGCATATTTACTGATACTGGTGGATTGTAGAAGTTTGAGTAGACTTTTATGATGGAAATGTTCTCAATTGGGCAGTTTTCTCATTATTGGCGCATGCATTTTGTTTCATTGTTTACTGGAAAAATGTTCAAAACAATACATTAAAAACACCCTCTAACAACTGTACTGTATTATACAAGGAATATAATTTAATACAGTCAGGAAGGTGCATCCCAGAACACATATATGTTTTGTGTGCAAGGGGCCTATCATTTGAAAATAGCCCAAAGTTAATCTTTATCTGCCACTAGCCAAATATATTTTCTTTGAATGTGGGTTTCCATGCTGTTTCAATGAATGTGTTTCATTGGCAGAGAAGTTTTAATGCTAAGTCTGTTTTCATTGTGTCACTACATTGCTTTGTTTAGCAGATGTCTCAGTGTCTGTGCTGTAAAATGCAAAATAAAAATTTCAAATGAAGTCCAAATTATTGTAGAAGTAAAGCAGTATGCACATTAGTGTTTATGGTAAATGGGGCGAAATAGCCAAGTAATGGGACATTGGAATGGCTGGAGGGGGGAGGCTCCATTCAACCATGATTTTGTGAGGGGGAAGGACGGCAAGCTCAGACAGCCCCAGATGAACTATACCTCTCAACTGTCCAGATTTTCACAGAATGAATAGATTTTTGCTTCTTATTTTTGGTTTGTTCCTCATAAAATTTGTGGTTTTCTGGCAAATCATTTAGGAATTAAGTCACTAAATTATGACAGATGTTGAGTTTCAGACTTCATAACCTTCAGAAAAATGCATGCTAAAGCAAGATCTGTTATTCTATCAACTATCTCAGTTTATACAAGAGCAATTTTTAGTACTGTTTGTATGTTCCCCCAATATATTTGGCCTTGTCTAGATTTCCTGCATTAACAGGTTGAGAGGTACATGCAAATACATTTTTTATAGAATTAGGCATATCCAAACCTCTCAACTGTCCCCGATTTTGGCTCAAAATGTTGCTCTTCCCCTAATAATCCCTCTGCAAAATGGCAATTTTGGAAGAAAACGTGAGGGGGTTTACAATTAATAAATAACTGTAATAATCAAATTTATAGATTACCTTTATTTCAGAAATGAATGTAGATTCTTTTATTTTGTCAGCTGCTCAAGTTAGCAGTACTAATATTAAAAATTATTAAAGACTGAAGTTAGAAAATAATGACAGACATTTGAGTTTCAGATTTCATGGCCTTCAGAAAATTCATACTGATGCAAGACCTACTATTCTATTATCTTTCTAAGTTTATAAGAGCAATATTTAAAAATTGTCCTTATTTTTGGGCCTTTGTCCCACTTGGGGTTTACAATTAATAAATAACTGTAATAATCAAATTTATAGATTACCTTTATTTCAGAAATGCATGTAGATTCTTTTATTTTGTCAGCTGCTCAAGTTAGCAGTACTAATATTAAAAAAGTGTCCCTTCTTTGACAGGTTCCCAGCTGTACTGTGTGGCTATTTTATATTTTTGCATCACATTTGTGGTCCATTTTTCATAAAATTGTGGTTTTTTGGCAAATTAGTGGCAAATTATTAAAGACTGAAGTTAGAAAATAATGACAGACATTTGAGTTTCAGATTTCATGGCCTTCAAAAAATTCATACTGATGCAAGACCTACTATTCTATTATCTTTCTAAGTTTATAAGAGCAATATTTAAAAATTGTCCTTATTTTTGGGCCTTTGTCCCACTTCTATGTATGGCTTTGTCCAGATTTCTTGCTCTGAGGTTGAGAGGTATGACAAATGTGTCAGGGCCATCACAGTCAGCCAGAGACATTTCAAGTTGTGACATACTTGTTGCACCCCACTCCCCCATGTAGTGACTCTGGATGTGTCCAAGCAAGGCAAGGATCAGTTATGCAATGTACGTGTGCAGAGTATCCCCCCATCCAGGTAGACACAAGTACTACAGTGGCTTTTCATCTGTCCTTGATTTTGCAGAATGTTCTGGTTTCTGTCATATTTTTATACTGTTGATTTATGCTTATTATTATTCAGAAAGTGCCTGTTGCTCTGTGTTTAAGTAGCAATGCTTTAATGACCATCAGGTAAGCTTGTCTGAGATTGTAAGATGCAAGTAAGCTTTAATAAGCATACTGTTAAAGAACTGCCAACATTGAAAGCCTTTCTGTTGTTGCCATGCAGAGAATACTTACATAACTAGATAACGTATAAGCCTTGGGCATTGAAATGCATATGACAGTATTTGTAATAAAGGACGGGATTACATTATTTTAAGAAGCTCATTACATTTGTTGGAGACTTGCAGTCATCGTTGCAGGCTTTACCTGTAAACTAAACACAATGCCTATCTATCATATGTGGTCCATAACATGTGCAGTAATCCTTTAAGCAATGTATCTTGAGCTTGTTTCTTGTTTGCTTTTCATTTTTTACTTTGATCATGTTTTCCCCATGAATGAAACAAGTACATAGTTGTTGTCAGGCAGCAGGTTTTGTTTCGATAAGAAGCATTTTTACAAGTGGGGGCATCACAGGATTGCTACTTTCAGCATGTTACTTGGTACTTTTATAAAGCTGAATATAAATTGTAATTAGAACTGCAGTGCAAGGAGACGTGGTTTGAGTTGAGTGCTGCTTGTTTTTCTTACACTTAATTTTGACTAGCATTCCAGTAATGTATTTAAAAAGGAATTTATTTTTTCATGCCTCACAACCTTTTTGTTTCCATCTAGATATTAAGTAAGCTGTCATGCAGCCAATACATTGAAATATTATTTTCTTCTACACTTCATTTTGTCTTGATTGGACTCTCATAATGACGGTTTGGCACCCAGGGCAGCGTATTTAATTAAAGTGCCAGTTTTTGTGGTTTTGAGCATAGCTCTTCCCCTTTGTAGTTGACCACACCCCTTCCCATTGACCCTACCCATTCAGCTATCTCCTGCAGCCCCCCCTTTGATTTGAAGTCACCAGCTGCCACTGATCACATCCTTGCTAGCATAGACTATTCCAACAGTGTTAAAACATACAATGGGTAATGCATACACATACCAGTTGTTTGTGGATGAGATGCTGATGTTGACTGTCCTATGAACAGGTAAGGACACAGTATCAGTGGAGGACAACAACAAAAGTAATAGCAATGACATATATGAAAGACAGGTAATACCATATTAGTGACACACTCCCAAGGTAGTGAGTTCATGTGCTGTAATGTAAATCTTGCACTGGTAAAGTAAAGACAAAGTCAACACAGTCATGTATGTAAACAACAGAATAGTCACATGATGACATATACAGCACAGTAATGGGGTCTGCTGATACTCATGTGATGTACAATGCACCTGTTGGTTAGATGTCCCTTTGTAAAAAAACAGCAACATTAATTTCATGCAACACAGGTCTGCTACACATTGTTGCAACCTATGAGCATGTTGTGTAACCATACCTGGTCTGTCTGTAGGTGCACCTGTATGGATTGTGCAGCTAGAAGATGTACCTGTAGTTTCCAGTGTGAGGGAATATAAATATAGCAGTAAACTGCATGGGCATGACAGGAACATGAGGCAAGAACAGGTAATGGTCACAGTAACAGTATATGAAGACACTCACCTGTTGTTTCTTGCTGTTATACAAAAGTATATGGACCTGTGATAATGAATGCAGACAACATTACTGTTATGTCTGTGTTGCAGTTGCATGGCTACATGTCATTACATTTACATTCATTGTCATCACCCTATGTGGACCCATGTGCATGATGCAATTCTGCTCCTGCAACACAACTGTCTATACATGAAGATGCATGCAACAGCAGCATGTACTGATTTATTCTATATGCATAATTGATATGCAAAGTATCACATACATGTGAGGCCTGGAAGACCTGCTTCTATCCCATCCCTGTATGTGGTGATCCTCACTCACTGTGTGCAAACAACTGTATTATCTCATCATTGGATGTCACTGGTGGGCCACGGAGGATCATGTCAGAGCACCATCAGTGACTGGCCTCACGAGATCTATTGTGACCTGCCACAGCATTAATCATGTTGGCGATATCAGTCCAGACTTCATTCCTCCATACTGTATTTCCTACCCATCCAAGATGTCTCCATCCATTTTAGCAAAGACCATTTATTATAATCTCATTCTCCTGCAGGAAGAAATTGTTGCCCCTAGATCTGTGTACCATCTGAAAGATAGTTATATCCACATGGTTAGATTCATGTGGGGGCCACATATGGAGATGATTATGTGGATGACTTTTGCCACTGTAAACCCTATGCAATCCTGAGCAATTCAAAATTCTAGGAAATAGTCCCTGTGGCATATAAAGCCATAAAACAATGCATGAATGCATAACACTTGGAACAGCAACATAACTAACCTTGCTTTTGCCTCTTTTAAAAGTACTCAATTAAATTTATTCTGCTGCCTTTATTACTGCTTGTTCGTAGCTTGATTAAATTGTAACTGTTATTCTAAGGCCCTTGGTTTAAGCACTTGGGCTTCAAACCAGTTGTTTTACATTAGAAAGGTTTGTGGTCTGCACTGTTGTGGCAGGACAGGTAGCATACATCCTTCTAAGTTGGGAACTGCTGACTGAAGGCTCAGTGTCTGTTATTCTAAAAGTGTATTAGTTATAGGTTAAGGACTTGGGCCTCAGGCCAGTTATTTTACATTAAGAAGGTTTGTGGTCTGCACTCTTGTGGGAGGAGAGGCTAGATTCTGCCCTTCTGAGCTGGGAATTTCTGGTTAAAGGCTTATTGCGCATGCTTACTTGAGCTGTTTCTTTCTGAAATTGGTACGCCTTGTTTGCTGTAGCATAGACTAGATTCAGGCCGGCTGGCTCTAGCTTTGTTTGTATGAATTGTGCACTGACCCAGGCCATCTTTTTTGGAGAAGGTTTCTCTGTACCCTAGTGGCAGGACTGTACAGTTAGAACTTGTCTGATTGAAGACTGCTGGAACAGAGCTCAGTTTTAAGCTTTTTAACTGGTCGGTTGGGTAAAGTGCTGTTTTGATTGTATCTGCTCTATTTTCTGGAAAAATATACATATATATATATATATATATATATATATATATATATATGTATATACTTCTTTCCCACCTTTCTGAACTAGTATAGTCCAGTTTTCAGGTTATTGCTGAATCCAGGGCTGTGTTACAAGTTTCTGTGTTGCCATTACCTTACTTGGATAGAAGGAAGTTTCTCTGTTCACCTGTGAGAGAGGGGAGCTTTGTGCAGCCTATCTGTCCCTGGAGGAGTGGTTTCAGCCCAGACGTTAGTAGTTTATTGGCCATTTTGGGATAATTCCTATCTCTTTCACTTCCCTGCTATAAAAACCTCATTTGCACAGTTTCTACGCTTGTATTCCACTGAGCAAGTGCCTTCCAGGTGTTCTGCAGAGTCTACAGCAGCAGAGAGACAAAAGAGTGACTTAGAAGTGATTAAGTATCAGTTTTCTGCTTTTCTTGCTGTCTTAACTAATTCTGCCTAAAACGCCAGTTTTTTTTTTCTTAGCGAATCTGTGATTTAAAAAGTTTGTTATTGTATACAACTCCGCACAGCTCCTCGTGGTGTCCTGCAGAGTGATACAGGCAACTGGTAGGCTACACACTCAAGTGCACTAGCTGAATTAAAGCATTTACTGTGTTTCTGTACCTAATTTCTGCTACTTAAAAAAAATATATATATATCCTTGTTTCCCACCTTTACTGAACTAGAATAGTCCAGTCTTCAGGTATTGCTGATCTCTGGGCTGTGTCATAGTTCCTGTGTTGCCCATATCCTTATTTAGATAGGAGGAAGCTTCTTTGTTCACCAGTGAGAGTGGGGAGCTCTGAGCAGCCTATCTGTCCCTTGAGGAGTGGTTCCAGCCCAGTAACTTGTAGCTTATTGGCCGTTTTGGGCCATTTCCTATCTCTTTCTAACCCCCTGCTTTAAAGCCAGCTTTAGCACGCTTTTGCGCTTGTAATTTAAAGTTTGTCCTGTTTGTTGCATTTACCTGTTGAGGCTACACACTCAAGTGCGCTAGCCTGTGTTACATATTTATTGCATTTTCCTGCTGTTTGTTGCAAAAAAGAAAAAAAAATTATCCTTGTTTCCCGTCTTTCCTGACCTAGAGTAGTCTAAATACAGGCTTTGCTGTATTCTGGACTTTTGGAACGTCCCTGTGTTGCCCATTTCCTTTCTGGGATAAAGGGAGGCTTCTTTGTTCACCAGTGGCAGTGGGGAGCTTGGAGCAGCCTATCTATCCCTGGAGGAGTGTTCCCAGCACAAGAATCTGGTAGTCTATTGGTCATTTTGGGCCATTTTCTAGCTCTTTCAAGTCCCCCTGCATAAAACCCGCTTTGGCGCGTTTTTTGCACTTGTTACTACTCAGCCAAGCTCCTCGTGGTCCTGCAGAGTGGTGCTAGCAGCAGAGAGCCTAAAAGAGCGACTGCTAACCTGATCAAAGTGTTTTCCTGCTACTACCTGGGTGACTGTCTGATCTAGCTAAACTGCAAGTATTTCTGCATTCTTGAACTGTTTTAAACTGTTTAAAGTTGTTTTTGCACCTGCACTTATAAAGTTTGTCCTGTTTGTTGTATTTACCTGTTGAGGCTACAAACTCAAGTGTGCTAGCCTGTGTTACATATTTATTCCATTTTCCTGCTGTTTGCTGCAAAAAAGAAAAAAAAATTATCCTTGTTTCCCGTCTTTCCTGACCTAGAGTAGTCCAAATACAGGCTTTGCTGTATTCTGGACTTTTGGAAAGTTCCTGTGTTGCCCATTTCCTTTCTTTGATAAAGGGAGGCTTCTTTGTTCACCAGTGGCAGTGGGGAGCTTAGAGCAGCCTATCTATCCCTGGAGGAGTGTTCCCAGCACAAGAATCTGGTAGCCTATTGGCTGTTTTGGGCACATTTCTATCTCTTTCAAGTCCCCCTGTATAAAACCTGCTTTGGTGCGGTTTTTGCGCTTGTTACTACTCAGCCAAGCTCCTCGTGGTCCTGCAGAGTGGTGCTAGCAGCAGAGAGGCTAAAAGAGCGACTGCTAACCTGATAAAAGTGGGGGGGGTTTGCTGCTACTACCTGGGTGACTGTCCGATCTAGCTAAACTGCAAGTATTTCTGCTTCTTGAACTGTTTAAACTGTTTAAAGTTGTTTTTGCACCTTCACTTTTAAAGTTTGCCCTGTTTGTTGCATTTACCTGTTGAGGCTACACACTCAAGTGCGCTAGCCTGTGTTACATATTTATTGCATTTTCCTGCTGTTTGTTGCAAAAAAGAAAAAAAAAATTATCCTTGTTTCCCGTCTTTCCTGACCTAGAGTAGTCCAAATACAGGCTTTGCTGTATTCTGGACTTTTGGAAAGTTCCTGTGTTGCCCATTTCTTTTCTTGGATAAAGGGAGGCTTCTTTGTTCACCAGTGGCAGTGGGGAGCTTAGAGTAGCCTATCTATCCCTGGAGGAGTGTTCCCAGCAGAAGAATCTGGTAGTCTATTGGCCGTTTTGGGCCAATTTCTAGCTCTTTCAAGTCCCCCCTGTATAAAACCCGCTTTAGTGTGGCTTTGCACGATTTTGCGCATAGCGCAGCATCAGGCAATGCTGCTTAATTAGGTTTAAACCATTCTCGGCTCCACAAAGTCTGCTCTTCAGTTTTTCCCTTAGAACTGATCTAATTCTCATAATAAACACCATATTCCTACTCTAAAGCCTGGCACTTGCTCACTAAAGCAATTATATAAGTCAGCACTAAAAAATTAAAAGCACTACACCCTCACAAACTCCCCTTGAGTACCTTGTTTCCCATTGGTCCTTTTTTTTCAATTATAAAGGAATTCCCAATACTATTCTAGCATGTCCAAAGGTCAGTTGTCAATCTTCTCTCTGGTCCAGCTGGTGAATCTGGGAATCTTGAGGCAATGTTACAACTGCCTCATGTACACAGACAACCCTCTCCTCCTCCCAACAAATTCCAACACATGTGAGAGATGCAAGCATATAGCCAAACTGGAGGCTAAGCTCTCTCAACTCAGTACTGGCGTAACCAGTCAGGAGGAGAAGGAAACCACACTCACTACAATTCCAGTCTCACATAGACCTACCACGACAGCAAACCAAACACATAAACACACAAAAACATACTTGGAGGCTCTAAATAAAAATCTGCCTAAGCAACACAGACCTCCAAAGCAGACACCCAAGCAACTGCTACCCCAAAACAAAACAAGTGCAACACATAGCTCACAAAGCCAGTGTGCCAAACAGTCACAGCCCTTAAGGCTAAACAATACACCTGATACACTAGTAATAGGTGACTCTATCGTCAGGCACACTGACGTCCCACTCAACAGGCTGAACAAGGAGAAGGTCACGGTGAGCTGCCTGTCGGGCACTAGGATCCGCCACATAACACAAGCACTCAGGTCACTCCAAGGCAAGTACAAATATGACTCAGTCATTGTCCATGCTGGTGTGAATGACCTGAGATGTACCTCCCTGGACTACATGAAAAGAGACATAGAGGAGCTCTCTGGGCATGTAGCCCAGGCCGGTATGACCCTGACCTTGAGTAGCATCTTACCCTCACCAAGAATGATGCCACAATATGAAGACAAGATGATCAATTTCAACAATTGGCTTAAGTACTGGTGTCATTCAAAGGGGATCCAATGCCTGTCAGCCTGGGATGACATAGGTTCATAGGTTCATACTAGGCTATCTGCCCTAGGGCATTTATAAGCCTAGCCAGAGTGTGTTTGGCTTTCGCCACCCATTTTAAATTAATTTTGCTATGATTTTTTTGAGGTTAGTATACTGTGCCTCTGTCTAACAGTGACACAGAAGTGATAGCCGGGGTAAACCTACGATCTCCCATCCACTCATCAAGATTCCTCTTGAAGAGAGTCAATGTGGGACTCTGCCTAACCTGGACTGGGATTTTATTCTAGAGTGAAGAGAGCCTCTGGGTTATGAATCTGTCCCTCCAGCATGTCCTATTTATTTCAGTGCTGAGGTTCAAGTCTCTTGAGCGCGTAGCTCGATGGGATTTGGATTTTCTGAGGTGCAGCATGTCCATTAATTACGGGTTGGACATGGCTTTATACGTCAGGCACAGATCACCTCTGAGCAGGCAGTATGCAACTGAGTAGAGCTGGAGTTTCTTTAACCGGGCAGCATATGGCATCTGTTTGAGCCCTTTGATCCTCTTGGTGAGGTACCTTTGGGGTCTTTCCAGTTGCTGCAGGTGTCTGGTAAGGTACATCCTAAAAGGGGCATTGTACTCAATTATGGGCCTGATGAGGGATGAGTAAAGAGGCACGATGACCTCCCTTGATCTAGATGTGAATCCCTTCATGATTAGGTGGGCTATATAAAATGTTTTTCTAACCACTTTGTCCACGAGATTGTCAAATGAGAGATTGCTATCAACTTGGGTCCCCAGGTCCCTAATGACTTCTTCTGTACTTAATGGATTACCACCCATGTGGTAATTTGTGGGCACT
Source organism: Protopterus annectens (assembly GCF_019279795.1). Taxonomy (NCBI): domain Eukaryota; kingdom Metazoa; phylum Chordata; order Ceratodontiformes; family Protopteridae; genus Protopterus; species Protopterus annectens. The sequence goes on from NC_056733.1 coordinate 1,329,507,665, forward strand.
TTGTTTTTGCCAAAGGGGATGACTATACACTTTTTGGCGTTTAGCTTGAGACCATAGCTCTGGCACCAGTTGTCTGTTTCTATGAGGCCCTTTTGGAGGATGCTTGTGTCGGCTGGAGAGTTGATTATGCCGCCCAGTTTGCAGTCATCTGCGAACATGCTCGACAAGCCACGATGCTTCGCTAGGGACGGCTTGCACCTGTCACCCCTGGGCTTTCGGATATTGGCAAAGGCTCTTGCCACCCCCATAGTGCCTTTTTTAGGCAAGGCTCAAAAGACAAACCCACCTCCATAGGTATCACAAGGTATAAGAAACTAAGAGTAATGCTACTCAATGCCAGAAGTCTAAACCTCAAGATGCATGCACTCGAAACTCTCCTTAGCATGGAGAACATCGATATCTGTGCAGTAACAGAAACCTGGTTCAAGGCTCCCGAGAGCACCCCAGCACTACCAGGTCATACCTCATACCATGTTTTTCGGCCCCAAAACTTGGACCGAACCACAAAAGGAGGGGGAGTATCAATATTCGTCAAAGATACCCACACCTCCAGGTTGGTGGCACAGCACGAAGCATCAGAGACTATCCATGTGCAACTAACAGTGGGTAAAACTGCCTTCCAGTTTATAGCCTGCTACAGACCACCATCCCAAACCCAGGAACCCCACTCGGCCTTCCTGAGAACATTGGAAAATATGAAGGTCTCCACAAACACCATTATATTGGGCGACTTCAACTACCCAGACATAAACTGGGAGCATTACTCTAGCTCCAACACCCTAACCCAAAGGTTCCTAGAATTTATAAACTCAAATGTTATGGAACAGCTTGTTACCACTTCCACAAGAGGGGAAAACATACTGGACCTGATCATCACCAACATGGGGACTCTATGCTCCAGACCAGAAGTATATCCCTCACTGGTAAGATCAGACCATAAACTAATCTCACTAGATATTCACATCCCGACCCCAGCCCCTGCCCAGAAAACCACAGTGAAAAACTTCTCTAAAGCAAATTTCACACTCCTCAAAACCCGAGGTGGAATCCTTCAAATCCCCCGGGCCTGTGGAAAATACAACCCAGACCGCAGAATCCTTTATAAACGCATTTTATGAACACCTTCAGGAATGCATGGATCATGCAATCCCAAACAAAACCAAGACCCAATCCTCCAAAGGCAGGCATCCTGTCTGGTGGACCCCAGCCATAAACAAACTATACAATAGAAGGAGGAAGCTACTACATGATAGAGCAAAATCCCAAAAACGGAAGGCATCTCTGATCAGTATTAGCAAAAAAACTATGGGCACTCATAAAATGATCTAAGGCCATCTTCGAGAGAAAAATTGCACAGGACACTAAGGATAATCACAAGGCTTTCTTAGTTATGTTAGAAACCTGGGTGGGAATTCCCAGAAATGCTCAGAATTAGTCCAAAATGACAAAAAATACACCGAACCCACAGACATTGCCAACATCCTAGCTGACAGGTTCAGTGCAAACTCCCCCCCCCCTTCCCCACCAAAAGGGCAAATATCTATCCCAGCAGAGTGCTGCCCCCCTGACATCTTAGATGCTCAGGTAAGAGCCGCCCTCTCCAAAGCAAAAAAACACAGCATCAATGGGACCAGACGGTGTCCCGGGCTGCGTCCTGCATGAACTCCAAGAAGAACTAAACCCAAACATAAAACTACTGTTCAATCTCAGCCTTACTACAGGATATGTACCCAAAGAGTGGCGTACAGCAACAGTGGTCCCTCTCCACAAAGGTGGTGCCTCAATAGATCCTGGAAACTATCGCCCCATAAGCCTGACTAGCTTGGTCTGCAAAGCTATGGAAAGGATCATCATGGACCTCATAAATAAAGATATTGGGGACATACAGACACTGGATCCTACCCAGTTTGGCTTTGTTAAGGGCAGATCCTGCCTCTTAAACCTGGTCGATTTCTTTGAAACAGTCACCAAGGCCATTGACGAGGGGAAGGTGGTCCACACAGCCTACCTGGACCTCGCAAAAGCCTTCGATACAATACCCCACTCGGGGATTATAGATAATCTCACCAGCTTAAATATAAACCCCTATGTCACTAGATGGGTTGCAAACTGGCTCAAGGACAGAACCCACATGGTTAGAATTGCTGGAGCCATGTCAGACTCCAAACCAGTTACAAGTGGCGTCCCACAAGGCTCAGCCTGGGACCTCTCTTGTTCGGTATATATTTCTCTGAGGTACAGGCCAACACGGAAAGACTGTGGCTGACCAAGTTCGCAGATGACTGCAAACTGGGTGCCATAATCGACTCTCCAGCCGACACAAGCATCCTACAAAAGGGCCTCATAGAAACAGACAACCGGTGCCAGAGCCATGGCTTCAAGCTAAACGCCAAAAAGTGTATAGTCATCCCCTTCAGCAAAAACAAAGTGCCCACAAATTACCACATAGATGGTAATCCATTAAGTACAGAAGAAGTAATTATGGACCTAGGGACCCAAGTTGATAGCAATCTCTCATTTGACAACCACGTGGCCAAAGTGGTTAGAAAATCATTTTATATAGCCCACCTAATCATGAAGGGATTCACATCCAGATCAGGGGAGGTCATCGTGCCTCTTTACTCATCCCTCATCAGGCTCATAATTGAGTACAATGCCCCTTTTGGGATGTACCTTACCAGACACCTGCAGCAACTGGAAAGATCCCAAAAGTACCTCACCAAGAGGATCAAAGGGCTCAAATAGATGCCATATGCTGCCCGGTTAAAGAAACTCCAGCTCTACTCAGTGGCATACCGCCTGCTCAGAGGCAATCTGTGCCTGACGTATAAAGCCATGTCCAACCCGGAATTAATGGACATGCTGCACCTCAGAAAATCCAAATCCCATCGAGCTACGTGCTCGGGAGAATTGAACCTCAGCACTGAAATAAATAGGACATGCTGGAGGGACAGATTCATAACCCAGAGGCTCCCTTCACTCTGGAATAAAATCCCAGTCCAGGTTAGGTAGAGTCCCTCATTGACTCTCTTCAAGAGGAATCTTGATGAGTGGATGGGAGATCGTAGATTTACTCCGGGTATCACTTCTGTGTCACTGTTAGACAGATGCACAGTATACTAACCTCGAAAAAGGGCATAGCAAAATTAATTTTAAAATGGGTGGCGAAAGCCAAACACTCTGGCTAGGGTTGTAAATGCCCTAGGGCAGATAGTCTAGTATGAACCTATGAACCTCTGAATCTATGATATCTGCAGAGGCTGTCTATGGGATTTGAACCTCATACAGGGAATATCAGGGTAACAGACATCCAAACACAACAATATTGTGCCACAGAACCACACACTCTCTATGCATTTCATAATAACATACTACAGATAACATGTGTGCAACAGAAATATGTAATAGCTGTAGCTTTAGAGCAATTGGAGCATAAACAGACAAACTGTGTAAAACAATGTCATATGAAATATTATACATAATGAGTTTATATCAACACTATCATTACTGAGCAGTGAATGACATCCACATTAGCAAAGAGCATGTGAAATTATCAACTGAACAATTTACAGAAAGCGTTGGAAAGCCTCAGGATCTGTAAGCAGGCCACAGCCAGTATATGGTAAGCAGACATAAACACAGATCTTTTTTGTATTGAGTCAGTAGTTCTGATACTTGTTTTAAGAAGCATCAAGGACTGTATATCCATAACAGCAATATGAATACACACTACATAGCAATATACTGATAATGTTGGAATCCATAGTTTTCCTTAGATATACCACAGAGTATATCGAGTCACCAGTAAGATATATGGAAAATCAGTGCAGACATCTTTATGTACTGTTCAGTTGTGCTATTTATATCTGTCTGTACAACTGCCTATAGGAAAGTACTGCATGTTATTGATGCAGATGTAACAAAATGCACCCGTCCAATAAGTCTTAAACATTTTTCATAATATAATTTTCCATAACTACATCAATCTAAAGAAATACACATACTTTGATAAGGAGTAATGTTAACACAGGTCAATAAGGAGATAAATATTACTCAACACAGCAATGCTAAAAGGTGCTAGATTACCTTTGCAGCTACCTATGAGTCAGGTATAACTGCAAGTAAGACCAGCTATATGCATGCATGCATCTTTTAAATCCGATTTGTTCCACACATAGTTAATGTTTCATTAAAATTCAGGGTCTTGGAATTCCATTTGCACTAGTCTGTGTAAGCTCTTGAAATCTGGCGTATTAACCAATAGCTAGACGTAATGAGAAGGAGCTCTGCACAAGTACCCAATAGGCTTTGTCAAATGTGACCATGTGCAGCATGTGCCTGTTATCTTCTAATGATATGTCTGCTTTTCTGTCTCCATATTTCCTTGGATGTGTGCATTATCTGTGTTCCCAACACATGTCCTGCACACATTGGTACCTAATCTTAGCTGTGGTGATGTGATGTTTGGCCGTAATTGCCCTTTACCTTTATTATTTTTTTTATTAGACTTTTTATGGATTTTGTCAGAATCCATAAGTGATAGCTATGATATTTTAATAATAATCGAATTATGTAGATATTCCATAGTCATTTGTAAGCTTACTGAAGATATTCTTTTGTAGATATGTATTTACAAATGTCAGGGCGTTTACATTGTGATAAGATTTCTATAACTTTGTTAATGTACATTATGCTTTGTCAGATATTTTTCATGACTTATAGAGTAGCTGTGACTGATATTTATTTATTTAACATTTGCTTACCGGGATAGTCCGACTGGACAGCTAGTGTCTGTTTTCAGTGGAGTCTTGGGGAGAAAGCTCCAAATAGTTACTGAGTAATAAGTGATATACACTGTTACTACTGAGATACTCTGTTATGCACCAAGATTTTCTAAGTTTACTATGCCATATTTACATATTACATGTTTATCCACAACTTTTCTGCTGATATCAGTGTAATGTGCCAAAAAAAAAAACAGGTAATAAAACAAACTGTTAAATAGATCTAGAGGATCTTCTGTGTGTGGAAAATGGGTTGATGTAATTAGACCTGTGTTCCTGAGAAACTGCTCACTGCGTACAGAGTCTGAATGTAAAAACCTTTAATTACTATTTTGTATGTGAACAGAAATGATGAGTTTGAACATATATATTTAGACCTGATGAGTTTGAGTGTATATATTTAGACCTGAAAGCATAAAGCTAGTTTTTGCTGGGAAGATCATTGTAATGCATTTTGCTGTTTGCAATTTTGCCATGCATAACTTTACTAACTTTGAGTAGTTAGACCCAGTCTTTCTTCAGTAAGAGACAGCTAAGTTATTTATCTAGCTTAGTTAGATTTCCTCTTTAAATATTCTGTCTGCACAACTGTTTGTTATTTTTATATTCCGTGTGCAGCCTTGTCCTCTGCATGTTTAATGTGTATCAACACTGTGCTGATTTCTGCATTCAGTAAAGTTATATTTATTCAGTTTTAAGATACTGTGGCCGGTATTCAGTAATTATTTATCCATTATTATTTTCTGTGAAGAAGGTATTATTTAGCTTTATAGGTTGGTGAGGCTATGATGTCTGTCTCCGGAAGCCACATCACTTAGATACATTGCCATTAAGATATTAGTTTGTATACTTTATGCTTTGTTAAATCAGGAGTGGCAGATAACTCATGTATTTGGGTCCATAGCCATATGCCAGGTGGTGGCAATATTACTATGCCGGGAGAAAAGCTGTGGGGAACCGGAGAATTTTGACAGCCGTCTATGAGAAGTGTTTGTGTGCATATATAAATAATTTATTTGGAAGGCACTGTGGGTCACAGAGAGAGAGAGATTTGTGAGAAAGGTCCCTGTGATGTTTGGCCAACCTGCCAGCTCTGTAAGTATCATAAGTAAAGTCATAGTCTAGGTGTGGGTTTTGGAGGCCCATACCACGGGAAGCTGTGCTTATTATCTTTATCTTCTTGGAGCCAAGTTGCATTTGGTGAACTGGTTATTAAATCTTGTTTGTGTGCACTTCTTTTACCTTAATCTGTAACAAGGTGTGACTTGAGAGACCATCCCTTGTGCTGACCAGCAGACATGTTTGGGATAGTGGAGCAGATCCAAGGATTATGGCCCCAGTACGTCACATATGCAGGGTGTACAATGACTTGAAGTTGTGAGATTCAAGCTCTCCACTGCCAGCCTTGTTTTCATATTTCAAAACAAGATTTGACTTTGACACATTTTGGTGGCTGTAGTGGAATTCAAACCCCATTAGTGTCAGACAACCCATCACATTTGGTGGCAATTGGTGAAATTCATCACTAGTTATAGTAAATGTAAACACTTGCAGATACTTGCTACTGCAGTCCTGCCTGTGGTACTTGAAGTATACATGGGTGAAAGTATACGTGGGTGGACTTGTTGGGTACTGCCACATTGTAATTGAAAGCTGTCAGTCTATGGCAATACTTTTGTTTCTTTATTATGTGCTGGTTATTACACTGTACTCTTCCCTATGCAGCTAGCTTCCCAGCTTTGCATACCAATTGTGGCTATCTTTTTCTCATAGTATCATAGGAGATTACTAAACTACTGACCTGGAGGTCATTTTAAGCCAAGCAGTTTCAACCCAATGTAATACCATAGAGGTACTAGTCAATACCCAAGATTGCATTTAATGATGACTGCCCATGTCCAAGAGGGTTGTGGGCACTGTCCTCGGTAAGACTTTATGGTGCCCCTCTACTCATCCAGGTTCCTCTTGAACAGTGTCATAGAGGTGTTCTGTTTCACATGAACTGCTAGCCTGTTCCAGAGAAGCGGCAATCACTGGGAGATAAATCTGTCCCTCCATCATGTCCTACTTATCCCTTAACCCATTTGATTTATGGATATACAGTTTATACTAAAACACAGATGCACGATGAACATACTTCCCCTGTTTACCATCAGCTGTAAAGACATTGTAGCTGCTGTGTTTTTCCATTTTGTTAGGTATACATGGACATTGTTTATAATTTAAATTGATTAGATACCTGTTCTAACCTCTGTGTAATTTGTATGTGCATACCTGTGCAATTAATGATTATTAATGGTTTTTGACAGTTTTTGTAATCTTGTCATTATTACAGTACATAGCCAGTAATATAATATATTTTTCAAACACCAGCACAAGAGTGGGACATGATTGTGCATAGCTGCCTAACAAATATTTGACTTTCTGCAATTAACTTGTCAATATCATTGAGTTGTGGAATGTCATATCTATAGCAGCCTGAGCACATCCTTGCACATCAAGACATTTTCTGAAAAAAAAAAATCAAGTTAAAAAGCATAAGAAAAAACAAATGTGGATCTCTTGTGAACAGTAAATACTATTATCAGTAAAACATTTTTCATTTCTTTGGTAATAGTTCATTTACAGTCTCTATATTGATACTGTGATATATTCTACGGCACACAAACTCAGAATTATATTTTTTCTAAAGCTTCACAGACAAGTTTTCATACCTTTAAAACTATAGAGTTTGGACATAAAGAACCAGAGTACATTTTCTGCCAGAATTTCCCTTTCATATAATGCAACAAAAGAAATTCTGAGTGCTTGTTCATTAAGATATTTACAAAAATATGAAAATTCTGCTTCTTAATATAATTATTAATAACACTGAATGCCTCTAAAGATGTCCAATTCATACTGAAAATATGAATTATATTTTTCTTTAACATTACCTAAGGTTTCACTGGATGCCATGCAATAGATCATAAGATCATAGGAGGTTACTAGGCTATCAACCCGGAGGTCATTTTATGCCTAGCCGTTTCGACCCAATGTAATGCCATAGAAGTACTAGTCAATACCCAAGATTCCATTTAGTGATGACTGCCCATGTCCAGGAGGGTTGCAGGCACTATCCCCAGTAAGAATTTATGGTGCCCCATCATAAAATACAGTTTTGGAAATATTACTGCACATATGGGAATACTGCACATATCCAGAATTAACAGCAAAAAATAAAGTATGAATAACATGTGGCATTTATTAAAATTGACACTGCAAGGCATCTTAGATTAATAAACTTAGTTTCATTCTGTTGCCTATACGTTGTCCTTCTTACACTGCCATATGGAGACTGGAGAGATGATAAATCAGCAAACTAAGGAGAGTAGTATTGCTGGAAATGAATTCATCCTCAAGTTTTGATGAGTACCTTCATGAGGTGAGCCCTGTTTTTCACAGGATAAAAAAGAGCCCAATCCTGGTAGGTGCACTGGTGCCAGGACTGGGAAAAATAACAATGTAGAATCTTCAAGTCATGGAAACATTCTTACAATGGGGCTAGGCCAGGCCCAGGGGAAGGATGATTTCCCTTTTGCAGAAGGAAGTAGTAGTCCATAAAAATCACAAAAATTGATAGGCCAAAAAAGAGTCATAAAGACAATAGAGTGAACTATTGAGGATAAGAAAGAAATTATGCATTGCTACTATTATGCAAGAAGCCCAGAATTTCCAGACAAAAGATATACAAAAAGATTAATAGAGAAATTAGAGGAAAGAAAAATACTTGCACAAGAAAAACTGTCAGAAGCTTCAAATAAAAAAAATTGGGTTCATTATTCCAACAGATTTATGAGAAACATTATATAGGGCTGTTTGGAAAAAGAAGATACCGCGGAAGTGTGAAAATATAAAAAACAAAATCTAGATATTTTTGAAAGGTATAAACAAAGAAATATGTACATGGGAAAGAAATAGAGATCTAATATGGTGCAATAAACAAAACATGCTGGAGGGATAGGTTCCAGACCCAGAGACTCCCTAGACTCTGGAATAGATTGCCCATACATGTCAAGCAGAGTGCCTCTTTGGCCCTCTTCAAAAGGAACCTTGACGACTGGATGGGAGAAAGGAAATGCTCCCCGGGGATCACGTCAGTCGCCCTGCTAGACAGGGGTACAGGGAAGTAAATAGTGTGGGAAGAAATAGCCAGGGAATTGTTATTGATAGGCTTGTATAGGCCCTAGGGCTGATAGCCTAGTACCAACCTATGAACCTATATTTATGCAAAGGAGAAAGCCAAATTAATCAATACAAAAAGCAGCCCCAAAGATATTTGAAGACAAATACAAGCAAAGGCATCCAGTTATGAAAAATTTCACAATACAAAAACTAAGATCACAAAGAGTGAATGTAGAACAGAAGATCAGTGAAGCAGAACTTAAAAAATAGAAGCCGAAGTTATGGAATACCTGTGAATACCTGTGAAGTGAAGGATTTTGAGTAGAAAGTCCAACACAGGTTATACCACAGTATAGTGGAGCAACAAGTCCCCCAAATAAGAAGAAACAGGAGGAGCAGGAGACATCTGAAGAAGAAATATAGACATGGGAAAGAGAAAGCGATTTAATATGGTGCAATATTTATGCAAAGGAGAAAGAAAAACTAATCAATGCAAAAAAGACAGAACCAAGATATTTGAAGAGAAATATAGGCAAAGGCAACTGGATATGGAAAATGTTATAGTACCAAAAACAAGATAACAAAAAGGAAAAGAGGATTACTAGCTGAGAAGTTAAAGAAATAGAAAGTGAGGTTATGGATTATGTGTGAAGTGAAGGATTTAGCATAGAAAATCTAACTTTGATAACACCACGGCAGGATAGAGCAATGGATTCCCAAATGAAAGAGAAACCAGTGGAGCGGGAAACATCTGATCAGTTGACATATGAAGATACTTTGGAGCTTTCCACATGAAACCAATATAAAAGTTCAGTTGGAGTTGCACAACAAAGGAAGGAACAGGAAACTGTGGCAACTCTGACACAGTAAATGTTGTGGAGTGATAGGCCATTGAGCTCCCATATGAAAGAGCAATGGATGACACAGGATGAAACTAAAGAGGATATGGAACATGAAGATCCTGTGGAACATTCTATAGAATGCCCACAGGAAATGGAAAACAAAGAATGTGCCCTCAGTTTAGAAGAAAATGATGTAACAGAAGAGTTGCTTGATTTAATACAGACAGACATACATATTAAGATCAATGAAAGAAATAGACTACAGAAAGTAAAAAAAAAACAAAAAGTTAGAAGTTTGATAAAACAAATGAACATGTAATTAAACTGTTCATAGAGATTCATGTGGTACAACAGAAGTAAATAGGATATATTACTGTACAGCTAAATTAATAACAGACGGGAGAAATCAACTGCCGTCATGGAAGTATCGAATAGAGAAAACTATAAAACAATTAAGACAAGAGATGTCACTGTTAGAAGAGGGAACAGATCAACAAAAATACTCAGGAAGATGGACCTAATAAAAACAATGTGCAGTATCAGAACAGATCAAGATCTATCATGCACTATCAAAAATAATAAACTAAAAATATCAGCACAGGCAGAAAAACTGAGAAGATATGCAGATAAGTAAAAAGGAAAAGTACAAAATAAGCAATTTACTGATGACCAAAAAAAAGTTTTATAGAGAACTAGGATTAAGACAAAATGAATTGAAACACCACCAAAAAGAGAAGAAACAGGTACATTTTGGAGATATATCTATGAAGATCCTGTGGAACATAACAAAGATGCTAAATGGATAGAAGAAGTAAAGGAATGAATAAGAAGTTCAAATGTACTGGATAAGAAATGGAATGAAGTAACAGCCAGAGAGACTGAAACAAAATTAATAAAAGCCCCTAACTGGAAAACCCCATGCCCAGATGCAATACCTAACTTCTGGCTAAAAGTATTAACACCCATATATGAAGATTTAGCCATGAGTAAGAATCATTTATATGCACACTCCAAACAGAGACCAGCCTGGTTAACAAAAGTATAAACAATGCTCCTACTTAAGAGCAAACCTGCAAGCTATCCTAAAAACTATAGACCAATAACCTGCCTTCCGACAAAGTATAAACTATACACTGGAACTGATGCCTAAACAGTTTATAGTCATTTAGAAGAAAACTCAATTATAGCAATATAACAAAAGGGTAACAAAAGAAAGTCATATGGAACAAAGGATCATGTGTTATTAAATAAAGTCATCCATATGTTATTAAATAAAGTCATAATGGAGAAATGTAAAAAGAAGAATAATCTAAGTGCGGCAGCATGGATAGACTACAAAAAAGCATTTCACAGTATCCCATATTCATGGATAAAAGAGTACTTAAAAATGCATAAGATATACCCTACACTGATAGATTACATCACAGCAACCATGAAACAGTGGCAAACCAATTTGCCGTTAAGCCATGATAAAGGACAAATTATTATTCCAGGGATAAAAATTCAAAGGGGGATATTCCAGGGTGACTCTCAGTTACCACTGCTCTTTTGTCTTCCTCTTAACCCATTAAGCTGTCTACTTAACAGATTAGGTCATGGTTACAGTCCGGCTCCCAGAAAACAACAAAGTATAGACATTTCATCTTCTTTTTGTAGCTGATGTAAAACTGTATAGTTCATCAGATGAGGAACTGAAAGCACAACTGCAAGTGGTCAAAACTTTTTCAGATAATATAAGAACATCATTTGGTCTTGATAAATGCGCAAAAGCAACCTTTAACTCAGGAAAGCTGCAGCACCAAGGAAACATCAATTTGGGACAGGAACGTGATATAAAAGAACTTGAGCAAGAGGGAATGTATAAATATTTGGGAATTGATAAAGAATCAACAATAAAACATGAACAAATGCAAATAAAACTTAGTAAGGAATATTTTAGAAGACTAAAATTAATGCTGAAAACAGCATTGACATCCAGGAACAAAGTCCAAGCTATAAATCAATTTGCTCTTTCTGTCCAAACTTGCAGTTTTGGAGTGATTGATTCACCTCTAAAAGTGTTGAATCGATTAGACAGGAAAACAAGAAGGATGCTTCATGTTCATCAAATGTATTTAATTATTTATTTATGTTGACATTTGTTAACCAAGTATGTCGGACTGAGCAATAGCCCAGGGGGGAAAGCCCCATAAGAAAACAAATTACAAACAGAAGATAACAGTAATTACAGCAGGTTTTTAAATACATGAATGACACACTTACAGTTTAAGTACATGACAGAAGATATATGCAATACATAGTACAATTGATGCTAGTATATCAGTAGGCAGAAGAGAGGAAGCTAATACAATTAATGATGGTTACAAAAAAGAAATTGCAGGTAGAGAACAGAGTATGGAGAAGTGCAGGTCAGCAAGCTGAGTAAATTCAGAAGAGTTAAGACAGGAGGAGTCAAAGGGAGTAGTTACTGGACAGAAAAGAGAGTACAATGAAAAGTGGAGGGAAAGGTAGCAATTGAGTTAGGGTTTTTTCATGTACAGATTCTAGATTTTATTAGAATTTCTGTTAATGCGTTTTTGAAGCTTTGAGTGTGGGGAAGATTTCTAATATTCAGATGGAGTTTGTTCCATGTTAGGGCAACTGAGTAGCTATATAAGTTTTGTTGTATTGTTGTTTTTGACTTATGGATTGCTAAGAGAAACTGGTCAGAGCTTCAGAGAGATCAGGTGGGGGTGTATATGGATATAAGTGAAGAGATGGCGGGGAAGCATGAGGGTTTGTTTAAGATAGAGTGAATAAGAGACAGTTGGGGAAGAGGTAATGGGTGAATTCTATCCAATTTAAAGTTTGTAAAGAAAGGCAGTGATAAGAGTTGTAGAGTTGATATGCAGTGAACCTGGTGACTTTGTTGTAAGTGAGTTCAAGCTTGGTCTTTAGAGAGGATTGTAAGTTGGTCACAATTGGAGAGGCATAAAGAAGGCTGTGAAGAAGATAGGCATAGGCAAGAAAAAAATCTAGAATCGTTTGTGAGGTATTTTTTATTTTTATAAAGCACTCCAAGTTTTAGATGTGTCTTGTTTATACAGTTTAATATGTGGAGATCAAATTTAAGTTGGTTGTCAATGATGGCACCCAATAGTTTAGTGCGTGTTTCAATTTTTATGACCATGTTGTTAAGTGATGTGAGAAAGGGGCTTTGGAAGAATTGGAGAAGTTTTTTTTTTTCTTTAGGATTGAGTATGAGTTGATTGTAAATAATACAATTTTCAACAGAGAGAAAGAAGTAGTTTTGGGTGAGTGAGTGGAGGTCAGAGAGATTGTCAAAGGTTGAGATGATAGCCGAGTCATCAGCATATTTTATGAGTGAGGAGTGAGAGCAAGACATATGAAGACAGTTAGTAAAAATGTTAAATAGTAGTGGTCTGAGAATGGATCCTTGTAGTACACCTGTACTGACAGAGAGAAAGGGGGAGAAGGAAGACATTAGATAGACTGCTGCCTATTGGAGAAGTAGCTAGCGAACCATGTCAAGATAGGGTTAGAGATAATAAGGTCATTCAGTTTGATAAGGAGCTTGAGGTGGGATACAGTGTCAAAGGCTTTGGAGAGATCTAGGAATAGACAAGAGACTAGTTTGTTATTGTCTCTGGCTTGTGCGATAGTTTGAATGAAGAAATTAGAGCGGTAGTAGTGCTACGGTTGGAGGGAAGTGTTGAGTGAGTGTGAGTAGGTTTTCTTGCAGTAGGTAGTCCAGGAGTTGCTTATGGATACATTTTTCTAATAATTTAGATGGGGGATAGAATGGCTATGGTGTGGTAGTTTGAGGTAAGTGAAGTATCCCTCCTTGTCGATAGGAATGGTATAGAATTGTTCCCAGATAGAGGGGACAGAGAATTCTTGGACAGAATGGTTAATTAGGATGGAGACAGGGTAAGCTAAAAAGCTAGTGGCAAGCTTTAGGAAGTAGGTTGGTAGATTATTGGCTGAGGGAGCGCATGGCTTTAGTTTACTGAGAAGAGTTTTTATGTAGGTAGTGGAGATAGGTTTGAGTGAGAAGGTAGTTGTATAAGTTGAGAGAGGTTGGGGTGGGAGGGGTTAGAGTTGTTACTATTGTGGGCTAATTTGGTGATGGAGTCAATGAAGTAGGAGTTAAAAATGGTGGTGGTTTCCAAAGGTGGGTTGTTAGGAAAAGGGTTAGGTGAACTAGGGGTGCCAGGATAGAGAATTTTATTTATGCTGTTCCAAATTTTTTTGTGATTCCTGTGGTGGCTTGATTGGGGTTTTGATAGAAGTTTTTCTTGTCATTGATTACCTTCTTTTTGGTGAGGTTGCAGAACTGTTTGTAGTTTTAGTGGTTAGTCTGGCATTTAAATATTAACCATTTTTTCCAAGCATTGTCTCTTTCATGCATTAGAGAGCAAGTGGAATTTGATAGCCATGGTGCAGAGTGGGATTTTATTCTAATTTACCTAGGGGGCCCCAGGGAGCTGAGAATATCACAGAATATAGTGTTGAATTTGTGTACAGCTTCATCAAGGAGTAAGTGGAGAAGGAAAGACCAGTTTATGGAGGAGAGTCTGTCATTGAGTACCACAGGGTCAAAGTTAGAGAGACTGTGATGGTCTTTGTATTTGTGTGATTTACATTATTGTAGGACATATCTTTGGATGCAAATGGGGGAGTGGTCACTTAAAGAATCAAGTAGTGTTTTGGGGTTGTGGTAAAGGTTAGGATTAGAGACCAGAATCCAGTTCAGGATTGTGCTGGAATTGGTTGGCTTACATAGGTGAGTTGGAGTTGTGATGGACTGAGTGAAGCCATGCAGATTTATACAGGAGTAAGGGGAATCAGGGTTGAGGGTTTGCCAATCAATGTTTATGTTACCGAGTATTATAGTTTCATTAGGTATGGAATGAGTTAACCAAGAGAAAATTTGTTCAGGTATGGGAATATACTGCTGATTCTAGTGGGGGCTTAGGTTTGGTGAATATCTCCTGTTAGGAATAATCTTTTGGAGATTAGTGTTAGAGGAAGAATTTTAGAGCATGAGGTTAGGTATTTGGATCTGCTTTTTAGGGAGTAAGATGGGTGAAGGACTAGTTTGATCTTGAGAATGACTGGATTAGAGTTATTTCAAAGGTATAGGGAGTTTTTAAGTCTGAAGGAGGATAAGTTCAGGTAGGAGAAAAGTTCCTGGAAAATAATTTAGTATGTAAGAGGACAAGTGTGAGAGTATAGGAAGAAGAGTAGTGAAGGAGAAAATTAGTGTAATTCTGTGAGAGGATGAGCAAGTGTGTGGGGAGGGAGTTAAAGAGAGAGGAATAAGTGGAGGATGGGAGATAAGTTGTAATGGAAGGTGGACATCAGTTATGAAGGATATTCTAAACTGGATGGAGGAGGGAGCTTTGGTGGTGTGATTTATGGTGAGGGAGTATTAAGTTCTACCAGGACGTAAAGTGGGACTTTAGTTAGGTACTGCATAAGAGGTGTATGTGAATAGGTGTGAGGAGGTGGAGAGATGTGAGCGGTATGAGGTGGGGAAGGATGTGTGGGGTTATAGGTCAGTATGAGTAGTTTTAGGAGGGGGTTGGCTAGTTAGTGGGTAGAGAGCTTTGACTGGATTTATAAAAATCAGTGTATACCAAGAGTATATATTCCCTGTTCTGAAGGAGGTATGGGCCTCCTCAAAACCGATTATATGTATATATCTGCAATCTTGGACTGCATACATATCTGCTGTCCTCACAAGACCCAAACATAGTGAAAGTTTTGAAGTATGAGGAGAATAAGTCTAAGATGAATTCCCTGCTTAGTTTAGCAGACGTATATCGATGTCGAGTGGGAATGGAAATCAAACCAGAAGCAGATAAAAATCAGGCAGCAACTGATTGTGCCATGAAAGGAAAAGAAAGAATATAAAGGGAAGGATCAGATGAGAATGCATGAAATGTGGAAAATTCAAATATAGAAAACTCTTGGAATAACCTCATGTTATTCAAGGTTAAACAGAGGAATGGTTAAGGAGAGGTAAATTTAAATCAAAAGATGAAAGGTTAATATTCATGGCCCAAGACAGTGGGCTACATACACGTTGGTTTACAAAGTCTATTGAAAATGTGGGAGAAACAGACAATTGTAGGTTTTTTAAATAAGAATTAGAAACAGTCATACATGTTGTTACTGGTTATGATATACAAATGGTGGAAGGACTGTATACTGAAAGAAATAATAATGTGGGGATTGTGCAAAAATTATAATATTGAAGTACCTGAAAAACACTGGAAACATGATCCACAATACATTATGGAAAATAATGAAGTTTATATCACATGGGATCACCCATTATCAACAGTTCAAAAAATAGATGTGAGAAACTCAGATCTAGTAGTCCATGAAAGGAGAAAAGCAGCATTACCATTGAAATTGCTACACCCAGTGACTACAGTGTCTTATGTACAGAGAGACACAAAGCCATAACATACCAGTATTTGCAGGCAGAAGTGAGGACAATGTGGAAGAAGGATTCCTAGACAGTTCAAATAGTAGTAGGAGGAACGGGTCTTCTAAAAAATAATTTACAGTCATACTTAGATATGTTACCGATACATGTAACTCTATATGAATTGTAGAAGAAGTCATTATGGGCACATTGTGCGTGCTAAGAGCACTTCTGGCTAACATCAAAGATTGAAACAATATTAATTTCATGAACTTGAATCATACTTTGACTTAGGAATGGGGTCCATTCCTGTCATGGTATTAGAAACCCAAAAGACTTGGAGAAATTAAAAAGAGAGAAACCATATATTAAAGGGAAAATATATCAGGACTTGCATGCAAAAATGAGGACAAAGTGGAAGAAGGAAACACATACAGTTCCAATAGTAGTAGGAGCAATGGGTTTCAAAAAAATAATTTACATTCTTATATAGATATGCTACCGATACATGCAACTCTGTAGGAATTGCAGAAGGAGTCAATTCTGGTCACATTGTGAGTGCTGCAAAGAGTACTTTTTGCTAACATAAAAGATTTAAACAATATTAATTTCATGAATTTTAATCATACTTTGACTTAAGAATGTGTTCCATTCCCATCATGTTATTAAATACCCAAAACCCAGAAATTAAACCAGGAAAAACATGGTTTACTATCATAATTTCGAATCCAACTCCGTCGACCGCACTATGTTTAAACATGGAAAGTCAAACATGGCAATGTCGAACTTCAAAAGCAAGCCTAGGAACGGGTTTTAACATGAGTCGAGATAGGTGTTCACTGCTATTGCCGAACTACAAACCTCACCCCTATCTCGACCAATGTTAAAACCCGTTCCTAGGCTTGCTTTTGAAGTTCGACATTGCCATGTTCGACTTTCCGTGTTCGAACATAGTGCGGTTGGCGGAGTTGGATTCGAAATTATGATAGTAAACCAAAAACATATATTAATTTATAAACCATTTACTTAAGGAAGTTAAACCTAAAAATTCAGGATGTCATAAAAAGCTATAGGTGTTAAACAAAATTATATAACATATACGCAGCAGATGTGAGTGAGTTAGCTGTTGCAGTGCATTTTATTCATTCTACAGGAATCACTGTTTTATTTAGCTGCAGTTCCAAACATTGATATTATCACATAGCTGCATTCCAGGCACTGATGTTATTAAATATGCACTGATGTGCTGTGTTTATCTAACTACTACAAGTTAGTATGTAATTGCCTTCCAAGATTTAATGTAATTATTCACTGACATAATAAATTCAATATTATAAGAAAAGAAATGAAGATGTCATTATTCAATAAGTTATCCTTAGACTACCATTCTCTTCAATGGTTTCAATCCAATCTCTCTGGATGATAACAGGCAGTCCTATGGCAGGATATGCTATCACCCTGTCTACCTATCACCTTAGGAGTCCCACAGGGTTCTATACTGGGACCCTTTCTGTTCTCCATCTTTATTAATGACCTCCACACCGTTATTCCTAAAGCATCATGCATTCAATACGCAGATGACTCCACGTTGATCTGCTCAACAACCTCTCCGACTAATCTACTGACTCTAACCCAGAATAATTTCAACACTGTTGAAAATTGGCTCACCAATTGCCATCTGATCTTAAACCCTAAAATACTAAGCTGCTTCTTTTCTCCCCCACTTGTAGGTCCAACCCTCAAACCATTATCATAATATCATAATGGGACCACTTTGTCCCCTGAAGCACAAACCAAACTCCTGGGAGTTATAGTAGACAATAACCTTACATTTGATGTACAAGTCAATCAAACCATCAAAACCATAAACAAAAAACGTGGGTCCCTTTATAGGCTCAAACCTTTCCTCACTCCTCTTGCAAGAACTGCTATTGCCCATTCTCATCTCCTTTCTACCCTTCTCTATGCGTCTCCACTACTCACACACTTGCATAAATGAGAACTTAACAAACTATCCTGCTGTTACAACCGCATTGCTAGATTTGCCACTGGTTCTGCATGTAGGACACACCACTGTCACCATCTAAATCTTCTAGGGTGGTTTGAACTACCTTCCCTACTTCAGTTTAACCAGCTCATAGTAGCACATAAACCACCCTGATAATACACCAGCACTCAAAAATATTGTCAGCCCATATAGTAACATCAGACGACTTTGCTCATCCAATAGACTTATGGTCCAAACATTCAAATCCAACAACTCGGAAGGGGACACCTTGTTTGCCAACTCGGTTGGCAAAACCTGGAATCATCTCCCTGCTGACCTCACTCTAGAATCCTCACTTACACTATTCAAAAAAAGTCTCAAAAATATTTTAAATCACACTATGTTCTTGCTCTAATCCTGACTAGCTTCATCTCTATGATTCAAGAGCTTTACCACAATTGTATTATGCATTCTAATTCTGCTAATTTAGGATGTCATAATTCAAGCTTCTACCTTATTGTCACATCCTTTTATAGTGCTCATTTCTGATTTAAAGGTTGTACATATAGGGTGTCTTATTTATTGTATAAACAGTGTGAATTATGTATTGTCTATATCACTTTTCTGTGTTTATATTTGTGGAGCTTTTCTCCCCGGGGCTCCGCCGAAAATGGACATGTATCCAGTCAAACTATCCCTGTCAACAAATGTAAAATAAAATAAATAAATAAATGTCATTTCAGATACATGCATTTGTTCTGGGAATAGGCTGATGGGAGTTGTGTAGCCAGTGTTGCTACATATTATCTATTTTATTATTTATTTTAACATTATTTTACCAGGATAAATCCAACTGGACACAAAGTGTCCGTTTTCAGTGGACTCCTGGGGAGAAAAGCTCCAAGGAAGTTAACAGAATACATACATGGTTTAGATAACAATAAAAAAATGGTATACAAGGTTAAAGAAACAAAGAAATACAAGAACAATTTTGTAAAACAATAAGATACTCAAACAATAAGATACTCAGGAGTAGAACCCTTATTTATAATATTTACAAAAAATGTACATATCAGGTGAGTATATCAGATGAGAATATAGTGTATGCAATGGAGGCATACAGCGGGTCACTTATATGGAGTAGTGGGTCTTCAACGGGGGTCTTTGCAGTTGCAGAGAGGGTTAGCATTGAGGAGTGAATTAAGAAGGCCCTTGAAAGTACTTGTGTGAGTTCAGGTGGGAGGGCGTTCCATACTTTAGCAACATCATAAGAGAATACATTAGATTTTCAGTGTGATATCCATAGACTGGTATATTTTCAACACTACTCTGCATGTTTCCCTAGCAGAGTACTGCTGCTGATAACCATGCCTCTGTTACACTACAGTCTAATAAGCAACAGTATAAATGAAATTAGTTTTGGATACACTTCTGAAAGCTATGAGAGTCCATTCCCTAAACTGCTTGGATTTTAATGGAGTCTACTGTACTAACCCACAACTACAGGTTGTGCTCAAAGAACTAGTGTTGTTACTATCTATAGTGTTGTAAGTTACCTATCAGTGACTGTATCCTTGTGGGTGGTCTGATAAAACAGTGCCATTTCTCCCACAGGAATTAAAACAGCCCCCTTCTGTTATTACACACTTTAGTTATCCAAAAGTGTAACCCTCCCTAATTTGAGTTAAAGAATGTATGCTCTCAGGATTTTTCAGAGATTGTGCTGCAACTATTTTGACATAACTCTGGCATGTTTACTGTAAAAAAATACCAAACCATAATAAAATGAAAAGACTATAAGATCATCAAAAATAAATGATGCAAAAAAAGATAATAGAAACACATTTCTCAAATTACTGTCCTTCTACCCAATACATCCCTAATAATTCTGGAATTGTATTATAATTAGATAAACAGGCTTGACCAATATCTATTCATACAGAGACTGATGACAATTTTGCAAAATTAATTCCCATTTCATACACACAGGCACCTCAGTACATGACCAGCATCAATTAACTTTTCAGAGTGAAATAATCAATATTATATATAGCTCCTTTGACCTCCATAGTATCCCAGTTGTTTATATCCAAAACTTAATACACAAAATAAAACCTACCACATTAGCTCCAGGCAATCTTATTGGAGAAGTATTAACAAATAGCAGCGGAAGCAGTTGCATATCCTATAGCAATACTCATAAACAGATGTTTAACTAAAAAAAAATACCTACACTTTGAAAAAAAATGTACATCCTCCTTCCTCATAAATCATCCTTCAGATGAGACATTAAACTGAGATACCATCTGCTTGAGTTGGCGGCAGGGATGTCGGGAGGCATACACACTGTACTAATTTCAGTACAATTTATTTAGAAGGGGGGTAGCTTTTTAAATTTTCACTTTTTTTTATTTTCACGCTTTACTGCACGATGACGTCAGCTCATCAGGGCAGCCAGTCGGAATGGAGCTCACCGCGCATGTATTTCCGGCCAGTTCAAATGCTTTTCGAGCGGGAGGATTCAAGTGTTATGTTGGATGTACACGTTATGTTGGTCGAGCGGGAGGAGGATTCAAGCGTCGTTATGTTGGTCGAGCGGGAGGATGTACACGTTATGTTGGTCTCACTTCAAGGACTTTATTTAGAAGGGTCTTGCAACCTAGGGTTGGTGAGTAATATGAAGAGTGTGTGTGTGTGTGTGTGTGTGTGTGTGTGTGTGTGTGTGTGTGTGTGTGTGTGTGTGTGTGTGTGTGTTGAGGTAAAAAGACTATAGTCTACGTAGCTGATTGTAATATATACTTTACATTGTAGATGGGTGTTTTAGCTTCACAACTGCATCAGGAGATATCCCTTGGGGCACTTCTTTCTATATCTCTCTGGACATTGACAATTCAGCACATCTAGAATCATGTCATACAGGTCATTGTTTCACACAGTCACCTTGAAACATATCTTGAACAAACACCTCCTGTTTCTTTTCAGCATTTTGCCATCAGCACAACAGAAGACAATGTACTTTACTTCTCATGTTCTTCAAAACAAATGTGCTTTGGTATGTTTTCTAACTGGAATTCTGCAGAATTCTCATCGTGCCTCTTTGCTTCAGATCAGAGACTGGTATCTTTACTAGTATCGTTATCAGAGTAGAATCTATGCTGTGGCTGCTCGTTACCTTCTCTGCCTGCGTATAATTTTGATATTGAGGAATAAAAAAGACACCAAAAGTCTTCCTTTTCATTTTTGACACATAAGTAATTGAGCAGATGATTGTCCACACCTTCCATTTCACTATTTCTATATTTCAGTTATGCTAAGAAATGATCAACATAAAAGTCACCTTTAATATTCTATACTTTCTTTATTAAATTCCTTGTAGCCTGTACTGTTATCTCACCTTAATAACGTGACCGTTATTCTGCTATGCATATTGGAGAATGGATGCAAGATACTGAAATTCTCACTGTTCCAACATATTTTAAACTCCGTACTGGCATACATATATCAATATCTGACACAGCCACATCTGGAGTAGCATAGTCAAGAATATAATTTTCACTACATTGTGTAGAGCTCCACTCATAGGTTCAGAGTGTGTGTGTGTGTGTGTGTGTGTGTGTGTGTGTGTGTGTGTGTGTGTGTGTGTGTGTGTGTGTGTGTGTGTGTGTGTAAATGCCCCAGGTGGGATGTACTGGTGATTACTCATGGTGGTGTGGTAGGGAATACCTCAGGCTTGAACCCTGTACCTTGTATGCAGGTGTTAAAGACCTGAATTCCCTACCCACCACCATTTGTAAAAAAATTGCAGATTGTTTGCCTCATATTTGATCTGATCTATTCCTCATATCTGTGGTTTTTAAATATTGCAATGCTTGAAATTTGATGGTGCAGTGGTAGCAACGTAGCATTGATGCCTCACAGCTGTAGGTTCTTGGATTTGGTTCTTGGCTGGGGTGCCTTCTTTGTGGGGGGGTCTGTATCTTCTCCCTGTGTTTGTGTGGGTTTGCTTTTGTGTCCTCCCATGTTACAAAGGCATGTCTGCATTATTTTTTCCTGGGCCTCTGCTGAGAATTGTTTTTTTTTTTTTTGTTCCAAGTCAGACTGTCCTGATTAACAAACTGACAGGCATTTAAATGTCAGACTTCAGGTTTCTGAATGTTTACTTCCTTACATATTTGATGGTGCAGTGGCAGTATTGTTGCCTCATAGCTATAGGTTTTCTGGTTTGATTCTTGGCTGGGGTGCCTTCTGTGTGGAGTCTGCATCTTATCCCTGTGTTTGTGACATAGTAAAACAACTTTTTATTCTAGCAATAAATATATAGCAACACAACCTTTTTTATAGCATTTTTTTTTAAGTTTATGACTATTTGAAATTTGTCCTTATTTTTGGAACTGTAATACCCTGTTATTGGCTTTGTCCAGGTTTTTTGTGCTAAGGTTGACAGCTATGGCAAGAACTGAATTCACTGAATATGTTTGAGGGCTGTATTCCCTTATTACTGGGTTTGTCCAGGTGTTTTGTGCTAAGAGGTTGACAGCTATGGTGAGAACTGAATTCATTAAATGATAGCCATTTAAGTTTCAGTCTTCCTCTCTTTCACAAAGCAGGTGATTTGGCATAGTGGTATGTTGTTCTGACTATTTTGCACAGTGACCTTGGCAGTAAAATGTATGATGGTAACACAGCATTTTATTCTAGCAGCTTTCCAAGATTAAACAAGCAATGTTTAATGTGTTCCTGTTTTTTGCCTCACCCCAATAAATTTGGCTTTTTCCAGACTTCTTGTGCTGCGAAGTTGAGATGTAGTTGAGTATTGCGTAGATTTTACAAGGAGCTGAGAGCTGCAGGGGAAGAGAAGTTTAGTGCTGATTATGCTAAATCGGCTCACATTGCTAGTAGCACAAAATGTTGTGTACTTGCTTTTATTGCAGAAGGTTGTTGGTTCTACTCCCATAAGGGGTGAATGCTGCTGTACTGAAAGTTAAGACACTAACTATGAGCCTGTTATCAGTTTGCCATCCATTTCCTATTGCAATATTACTAGCTTATTATTAATGTAATTTAGGCAATTTATTCCTCAGGGGCATCAGACACTTTATTTTTCGGTGAAGTCATGAAATATAAAGGTGATTGCTAGCAGCAACCTCTCCGTTAGTTAGATTTATTTAACGTGGAATTATTTAGATGACTTTTTTTACTACTTCAGAGATTGTGCATATTATTTACTGATAATGGTGGACTGTAGAAGTTTGACTAGACTTTTATGATGGCAATGTTCTGAATTGGGCAGTTTTGTTTCATTGTTTACTGGAAAAATGTTCAAAGCAATAGGAAGGTGTATCAAAGAGCACATGTATGTTTCATATGCAAGGGGCCTATGATTTAAAAGCAGTCCAGAATTAATTTTTATCTGCCACGGGTAAAATGTATTTTTCTTTGAATGTGGGTTTTAATGTTTCAATGAATGTGAGTTTCAAGGGCAGAGAAGTTTTAATGCCAAGTTTGTTTAGCAGATGTCTTAGTGTTTGTGCTGTAAAATGTAAAATAAAACTTTCAAATGAAGTTCAAATCATCATAGAAGTAAATCAGTATGTACATTAGTGTTTATGGTAAATGGAGTGAAATGGCAAAGTAATGGATCATTGGAATGGCTGCAGGGGTAGGCTCCTTTCGACCATGGTTTTGTGAGGGGGAAGGGTGGCAAACTTAGACAGCCCCAGCTGAACTATACCTCCCAACTGTCCAGATTTTCAAAGAATGAATAGATTTTTTGCTTCTTATTTTTGGTTTGTTCCTCAATTTGTGGTTTTCTGGCAAATGATTTAGGAATTAAGTCACTAAATAATGACACACTAGTTTCAGACTTTATAACCTTCAGAAAAATGCATGCTAAACTAAGACCTGTTCTATCAACTGTCCCAGTTTATACAAGAGCAATTTTTAGTACTGTTTATATGTTCCCTCAATATATTTGGCCTTGTCCAGAGTTATTGCATTAACAGGTTGAGAGGTACATGCAAATAAATTGCTTGATAGAATTAGGCATAGCCAAACCTCAAATGTCCCTGATTTTGGCTCAAAATGTTGCTCTTCCCCTAATGATCCCTCCACAAAATAGCAATTTTGGAAGAAAACATAGAGGGTTTACTTTACTTTTATAAATAACTGTAGCACACAAACAAGTGCACCAAGCCAACGGAGCACGAACTTCACGGAATAAAGTAAAAAAATCACAGCAGCCACTTCTAAAGTAACCGTGAAGTTCTTGGCAAGACTCTAAATATGTACTTTCAGTACAACGACCAAAAAACACTCGTAAGAACTATGAGTATGGAATATAATCAGCAACTCTACGAACTTCAGTACTGATCAAAACTAGTTTATTTTCACATGTTAGCGCTTTCACCTATTGGCTTCTTCAGACGTACAAATGACACTACAATTCAATCATTTAAATAGTATTCCCATAAATCCTATGGGATTAACCAGAAAACACATTTAAAGGTGTACAGACACTAAACATGAAAACTCACAGTGCATCAATATATAAGTATGAAACTCATATACATATTAACAATATGCTCAACTTTAAAACAATATATACAGGAGCAAATATACTCAATCAATCTATTTATGTTATATTTTACAAAAGATACTGAAAAACATGTTTGAATCTGCTTCATTAATCTGCTCCATTAAAACTCTACTCCATTAAAATTCTATATAGTGTATGAACTCTTTGTCAAGTAAAAAATCTATATGTTATAAAAAACATCATATGCATTAGGACAAAAAGTCACAATTAAAATATTAAAATATATATACATCACATATAAATAAAAACACAAATATAACTACATAGGTGTGCACATATCATGAAAAACTATCTGTATTCATAATAATATACATGTATATATATGCAGGTGTAAACTCTTTATGATGGGTGTCAGTATAAGAAATAACATCAACATATACAACATGTACAATCTACCAACTGTCTCACTGTTAATATACTGTCAGCACATGGGTATCTTGGGTTTCCTGTACCTCTTCTTCCTCAACACTGATCTAATATTCACTCTCTCATTCAGACCTGGTAACTTATCCGATTTACATCTGATAATCCATTTCATTTCGCATTCTAATGTGTCATTTATCAGGTCCCCCCCTCTAGGGTTCTCATACACTACTTGCATAACAAGAAACATAAACATATGCAATGGCCCATTGTTTTTAACATGTTTAGCTAGTGCGTTGGTTTCTGTACCCATTCTAATGTGATAAAGATGTTCCCTAATCCGTTCACGTAATGCTCTATTGGTTTTACCTATATAATATGAGCTACATGCTGAACATCTTGCTAAATAAATCACATTCTTGCTTGTACAGTCTGTACCTGTATTAAACTTATACATGTAATTACTAACCGGGTGTACAAATGTTGTGCTAGTATCAATAGCATGGCATTGATTGCATTTGCCACAAGGGAGGGTGTTAGACACACTCTCCCCATTCCTCAACTCTCTCTTGGACAAGGTTTTATAACATAGCATGTTCCTCAGATTCGGTTTGTTTTGATATACCACCTTGGGTTCAGGACCCACCAACTCAATGATGCGTTCATCTAACCTCAATACATCCCAGTGTTTAACTAATGATTCTCTGATACATGTAGAGTCTCTAGTATAATACAAAGGAGCTCTTACAACAGGTATTAATGATATATTGTTATGTATCTCATCAAAGTGTCTTTCAGAGAAATATGGTTTAGCCACTGTATCTCTAAGTGGATGAACTTGGTTCAACACATGTACGAACACACCATCACTATAACCTCTATCATGAAACATCTGTCTAAGTCGAGCTATCTCATCATTATACCCCTCCATACTTGGATTTAACCTAGATGCTCTCATTAGTTGACACTTCAAAATGTTGTCAAACACGTACTTGGGGTGCATACTCTGCCTGTGTAATAAGGTATTCCTGTAACAGGGTTTCCTATGAATGGATGTATTCACTAATCCAGTTGGTAGTTTTACGATGTTAACATCCAAAAGCAAATAGATTCAAGCGAATGACTAACTGTAAATTTTAAAAAATTAGTCGAGTTATTTATCTCATCAACAAACAATGTCAACTGACAAATGTCCCCAAGCCAAATAAAAAAGAGGTCGTCTACAAACCTCTTATAACATCTAACATAATTCTTAAATCCATCTGTATTAAAAAGGAAATCCATCTCCCATTGTGCCATCACAATGTTGGCGTAGCTATTGGCACACGGGGTGCCCATAGCTACGCCATCTTTCTGTAAGAACAGCTCTTCCCCAAACATAAATACATTATTTGTCAAAATAGTTTCCATGAATAAACATATAATGTCTACTGCTTTCTCAGTATAAGAAGACTGCATACTCAAAAACTTCTGCATAAACACTATCCCTGTATCATTAGGAATTTTAGTGAAGAGGCTCACTACGTCTAACGTAACCAAGACATATTCACAAGAATCTCCTATCAACTTCAATTCTTCATACAATTCTATCAGGAATTGTTTGCTATCCCTAAGGATATGCGGAACCATATTCACCAAGGGCCTAGTATAATATTCAACATATATAGACAAGGGTTCGGTTAACCAACCTTGGCCTGCAACTATGGGTCTCATAGGCGGCCTTTCCAAAGACTTGTGCACCTTCGGTAAACCTTGAATTATAGGTATCCTGGGGTTAAACACTTTCAAATAATTGTACAAACTTAATGGTATAATCTCAGAAGACAATAACTCATCCAGCATATTATAAACCCCCACCATCAACTCAGTAACTCTAACCATAGTAATACGTAGGTAAAACAATTCATCATATAAGAACTCAGTCATGATGTCCATATAACCTTCAACATCCATGACCACTATCGGGCCACCTTTATCCGCTGGTCTGATGACAATAGAATTATCCATCTTCAGTGTGTTAAGGGCCTGTCTCTGCTGATAATTCAGGTTGTATCTACAATTAGATCTATCAGGTTTATCAAAATGTGTGTATATGTCCTCTTCTACTAACTTAGAAGACATCTAAGAGTGGATGTAATTGTGGTACATACATGCTATTTGTTCTAAACTCATTACCCACATCTTGTGTCGCACTCATACCAAATTCTAGTTTCAATTGAATGTTTCTTACATATGTCTTTATGTCTATTATAGAATCTACCAAGTTGCTATTACTAGTTGGAATGAAATTCAAACCTCTAGAAAGGACCTGTTCTTCATATTGTGTAAGAACTCTGTTTGATATATTCACAACTAACGTACTCCTGTCCATTCCCACATTTTCTTTATGGTTGGGCCTTGCTGTTCCCAGTCTGTACCTTTCCTTTTCTGTCGACCCCTGCTCTTGGATCTCTCCCTCCCCACAGAGTGTGACTGTGCTATGGGGAAAGGGGTACAAACAGCTTTGGTAACAGAAGTATTACTTAAAGAGCTTACAGATGTAGCATTCAAAGGTACAGCAGTATTGTGTGTTTTCTTCCTCACTACAACATCTGCATAGACATGCTGTCCTACATTCTTATTATTAAATGCATCTTTATCCGACTCTAACACCTCACTACTATCTCTCACTGAGGTCACAGGATTTTCAGATATAACATCATTAGCAACAAATACATTACATTCAAGATCTCCAGAAACATTATTAGTCGTATTGTCAGACCTCACAATGCAACTACTACGACTACTACTCTTATTTATAAAGTTAGAATCAACATCCACATTCTCCATTCTATTAATATGTCTAACAGGTTCTAACTGATTCACAGTTCTAGGCCACATAAAAACATTATTATTTTTAAAGTCTTTAGAGTCTCTAAATATTTTAGACTTCTTTTGTTCTATCAAACGTCTCTCAAATAACGATACATTATCAAGAACTCTGTCCAGTCTTGTATCAATAATGCCTTGGTCATATTTAATTTTTATATTACCATATAGTTCATTAACTGACCTCCTCAAATCATCTTCCTCTTGCTGATGGTGTTGAATCAATAGTCGCATGTAATTAAAACTCAACTCCAAGTTGAGTTGCTGCCATTTGTAGAGTAAATCAGGGAAAGTATTACCAGAAGTGGGCATTTTCAACACCCGCAGCCCTCGCGGAACAATCTTCTTGGCCAAGCATACTTCAAAATGCTGGCGTTGCAGCTGCAGTCTCTTCAATTTAATAAAGTCCATTTCGAGTTGGTTTAAGTCTTCCGTACAACACACAGCTTCCGTTATCCCAGCTCCTTCTTCCAAACAGTTCAAATTGGGTTCGTACTGCATTAAAATGTTGTCATCTCCTACAATACACTTCGCGAACCTCTCACCCTTCCGATTGGCCAAATCCATCATAGTCGGAACATACGGCAACTCCACATTGCTGTCAAGTTTGTCTGCCATTCTCCTGGGCTGGTGCGTAGATAATAACTTAACGTATAGCACACAAACAAGTGCACCAAGCCAACGGAGCACGAACTTCACGGAATAAAGTAAAAAAATCACAGCAGCCACTTCTAAAGTAACCGTGAAGTTCTTGGCAAGACTCTAAATATGTACTTTCAGTACAACGACCAAAAAACACTCGTAAGAACTATGAGTGTGGAATATAATCAGCAACTCTACGAACTTCAGTACTGATCAAAACTAGTTTATTTTCACACGTTAGCGCTTTCACCTATTGGCTTCTTCAGACGTACAAACGACACTACAATTCAATCATTTAAATAGTATTCCCATAAATCCTATGGGATTAACCAGAAAACACATTTAAAGGTGTACAGACACTAAACATGAAAACTCACAGTGCATCAATATATAAGTATGAAACTCATATACATATTAACAATATGCTCAACTTTAAAACAATATATACAGGAGCAAATATACTCAATCAATCTATTTATATTATATTTTACAAAAGATACTGAAAAACATGTATGAATCTGCTTCATTAATCTGCTCCATTAAAACTCTACTCCATTAAAATTCTATATAGTGTATGAACTCTTTGTCAAGTAAAAAATCTATATGTTATAAAAAACATCATATGCATTAGGACAAAAAGTCACAATTAAAATACTAAAATATATATACATCACATATAAATAAAAACACAAATATAACTACATAGGTGTGCACATGTCATGAAAAACTATCTGTATTCATAATGATATACATGTATATATATGCAGGTGTAAACTCTTTATGATGGGTGTCAGTATAAGAAATAACATCAACATATACAACATATACAATCTACCAACTGTCTCACTGTTAATATACTGTCAGCACATGGGTATCTTGGGTTTCCTGCACCTCTTCTTCCTCAACACTGGTCTAATATTCACTCTCTCATTCAGACCTGGTAACTTATCCGATTTACATCTGATAATCCATTTCATTTCGCATTCTAATGTGTCATTTATCAGGTCCCCCCCTCTAGGGTTCTCATACACTACTTGCATAACAAGAAACATAAACATATGCAATGGCCCATTGTTTTTAACATGTTTAGCTAGTGCGTTGGTTTCTGTACCCATTCTAATGTGATAAAGATGTTCCCTAATCCGTTCACGTAATGCTCTATTGGTTTTACCTATATAATATGAGCTACATGCTGAACATCTTGCTAAATAAATCACATTCTTGCTTGTACAGTCTGTACCTGTATTAAACTTATACATGTAATTACTAACCGGGTGTACAAATGTTGTGCTAGTATCAATAGCATGGCATTGATTGCATTTGCCACAAGGGAGGGTGTTAGACACACTCTCCCCATTCCTCAACTCTCTCTTGGACAAGGTTTTATAACATAGCATGTTCCTCAGATTCGGTTTGTTTTTATATACCACCTTGGGTTCAGGACCCACCAACTCAATGATGCGTTCATCTAACCTCAATACATCCCAGTGTTTAACTAATGATTCTCTGATACATGTAGAGTCTCTAGTATAATACAAAGGGGCTCTTACAACAGGTATTAATGATATATTGTTATGTATCTCATCAAAGTGTCTTTCAGAGAAATATGGTTTAGCCACTGTATCTCTAAGTGGATGAACTTGGTTCAACACATGTACGAACACACCATCACTATAACCTCTATCATGAAACATCTGTCTAAGTCGAGCTATCTCATCATTATACCCCTCCATACTTGGATTTAACCTAGATGCTCTCATTAGTTGACACTTCAAAATGTTGTCAAACACGTACTTGGGGTGCATACTCTGCCTGTGTAATAAGGTATTCCTGTAACAGGGTTTCCTATGAATGGATGTATTCACTAATCCAGTTGGTAGTTTTACGATGTTAACATCCAAAAAGCAAATAGATTCAAACGAATGACTAACTGTAAATTTTAAAAAATTAGTCGAGTTATTTATCTCATCAACAAACAATGTCAACTGACAAATGTCCCCAAGCCAAATAAAAAAGAGGTCGTCTACAAACCTCTTATAACATCTAACATAATTCTTAAATCCATCTGTATTAAAAAGGAAATCCATCTCCCATTGTGCCATCACAATGTTGGCGTAGCTATTGGCACACGGGGTGCCCATAGCTACGCCATCTTTCTGTAAGAACAGCTCTTCCCCAAACATAAATACATTATTTGTCAAAATAGTTTCCATGAATAAACATATAATATCCACTGCTTTCTCAGTATAAGAAGACTGCATACTCAAAAACTTCTGCATGTACACTATCCCTGTATCATTAGGAATTTTAGTGAAGAGGCTCACTACGTCTAGCGTAACTAAGACATATTCACAAGAATCTCCTACCAACTTCAATTCTTCATACAATTCTATCAGGAATTGCTTGCTATCCCTAAGGATATGCGGAACCATATTCACCAAGGGCCTAGTGTAATATTCAACATATATAGACAGGGGTTCAGTTAACCAACCTTGGCCTGCAACTATGGGTCTCATTGGCGGCCTCTCCAAAGACTTGTGCACCTTCGGTAAACCTTGAATTATAGGTATCCTGGGGTTAAATACTTTCAAATAATTGTACAAACTTAATGGTATAATCTCAGAAGACAATAACTCATCCAGCATATTATAAACCCCACCATCAACTCAGTAACTCTAACCATAGTAATACGTAGATAAAACAATTCATCATATAAGAACTCAGTCATGATGTCCATGTACCCTTCAACATCCATGACCACTATCGGGCCACCTTTATCCGCTGGTCTGATGACAATAGAATTATCCATCTTCAGTGTGTTGAGGGCCTGTCTCTGCTGATAATTCAAGTTATATCTATGATTCGATCTATCAGGTTTATCAAAATGTGTGTATATGTCCTCTTCTACTAACTTAGAGAAGACATCTAAGAGTGGATGTAATTGTGGTACATACATGCTATTTGTTCTAAACTCATTACCCACATCTTGTGTCGCACTCATACCAAATTCTAGTTTCAATTGAATGTTTCTTACATATGTCTTTATGTCTATTATAGAATCTACCAAGTTGCTATTACTAGTTGGAATGAAATTCAAACCTCTAGAAAGGACCTGTTCTTCATATTGTGTAAGAACTCTGTTTGATATATTCACAACTAACGTACTCCTGTCCATTCCCACATTTTCTTTATGGTTGGGCCTTGCTGTTCCCAGTCTGTACCTTTCCTTTTCTGTCGACCCCTGCTCTTGGATCTCTCCCTCCCCACAGAGTGTGACTGTGCTATGGGGAAAGGGGTACAAACAGCTTTGGTAACAGAAGTATTACTTAAAGAGCTTACAGATGTAGCATTCAAAGGTACAGCAGTATTGTGTGTTTTCTTCCTCACTACAACATCTGCATAGACATGCTGTCCTACATTCTTATTATTAAATGCATCTTTATCCGACTCTAACACCTCACTACTATCTCTCACTGAGGTCACAGGATTTTCAGATATAACATCATTAGCAACAAATACATTACATTCAAGATCTCCAGAAACATTATTAGTCGTATTGTCAGACCTCACAATGCAACTACTACGACTACTACTCTTATTTATAAAGTTAGAATCAACATCCACATTCTCCATTCTATTAATATGTCTAACAGGTTCTAACTGATTCACAGTTCTAGGCCACATAAAAACATTATTATTTTTAAAGTCTTTAGAGTCTCTAAATATTTTAGACTTCTTTTGTTCTATCAAACGTCTCTCAAATAACGATACATTATCAAGAACTCTGTCCAGTCTTGTATCAATAATGCCTTGGTCATATTTAATTTTTATATTACCATATAGTTCATTAACTGACCTCCTCAAATCATCTTCCTCTTGCTGATGGTGTTGAATCAATAGTCGCATGTAATTAAAACTCAACTCCAAGTTGAGTTGCTGCCATTTGTAGAGTAAATCAGGGAAAGTATTACCAGAAGTGGGCATTTTCAACACCCGCAGCCCTCGCGGAACAATCTTCTTGGCCAAGCATACTTCAAAATGCTGGCGTTGCAGCTGCAGTCTCTTCAATTTAATAAAGTCCATTTCGAGTTGGTTTAAGTCTTCCGTACAACACACAGCTTCCGTTATCCCAGCTCCTTCTTCCAAACAGTCCAAATTGGGTTCGTACTGCATTAAAATGTTGTCATCTCCTACAATACACTTCGCGAACCTCTCACCCTTCCGATTGGCCAAATCCATCGTAGTCGGAACATACGGCAACTCCACATTGCTGTCAAGTTTGTCTGCCATTCTCCTGGGCTGGTGCGTAGATAATAACTTAACGTATAGCACACAAACAAGTGCACCAAGCCAACGGAGCACGAACTTCACGGAATAAAGTAAAAAAATCACAGCAGCCACTTCTAAAGTAACCGTGAAGTTCTTGGCAAGACTCTAAATATGTACTTTCAGTACAACGACCAAAAAACACTCGTAAGAACTATGAGTGTGGAATATAATCAGCAACTCTACGAACTTCAGTACTGATCAAAACTAGTTTATTTTCACACGTTAGCGCTTTCACCTATTGGCTTCTTCAGACGTACAAATGACACTACAATTCAATCATTTAAATAGTATTCCCATAAATCCTATGGGATTAACCAGAAAACACATTTAAAGGTGTACAGACACTAAACATGAAAACTCACAGTGCATCAATATATAAGTATGAAACTCATATACATATTAACAATATGCTCAACTTTAAAACAATATATACAGGAGCAAATATACTCAATCAATCTATTTATGTTATATTTTACAAAAGATACTGAAAAACATGTTTGAATCTGCTTCATTAATCTGCTCCATTAAAACTCTACTCCATTAAAATTCTATATAGTGTATGAACTCTTTGTCAAGTAAAAAATCTATATGTTATAAAAAAAAACTCCCAGATATGCTCAGAACTAGTTCAAAATGCTGTGAAGATTACTGATCCTACAGACATTGCCAACATACTGGCTGACAGGTTCAGTGCAAACTTCTCCCCCTCCCCAAAAGGAGAGATATCTATACCAAGCGATTGCAGCCCCCCAAACATCTCCAACGCCCAAGTGAGAACTGCTCTCTCCAAAGCAAAAAACACAGCATCCATGGGACCTGATGGTGTCCCCGGCTGTGTGCTCCACGAACTCAACGAGGAATTAAACCCACAGCTAGGACAGCTGTTTAATCATAGTCTTACCTCTGGATACGTACCCAGGGAGTGGCGCACTGCAACTGTGGTCCCACTTCACAAAGGCGGTGCCTCCACCGACCCTGGAAATTACCGGCCCATTAGCTTGACAAGCCTTATCTGCAAAGCCATGGAGAGGATCATAATGGACCTCATAAATAAAGACATAGGGAATTTGCAGACTTTGGATCCATCCCAGTTTGGCTTTGTCAAAGGCAGATCATGCCTTCTAAACTTGGTTGACTTTTGAAACAGTCACCAAAGCCATTGATGAGGAAAGGCAGTCCATACAGCCTACCTCGATCTGGCGAAGGCCTTTGATACAATACCCCACTCGGGTATCATTGAAAAACTCATCAGCTTAAATGTTAATCCATACATCACAAGATGGGTTGCAAACTGGCTGAGTGACAGAACCCACAGGGTCAGAGTTGCTGGCGCCATGTCAGACTCAAAGCCTGTCACAAGTGGTGTACCACAGGGCTCAGTCCTGGGCCCACTCTTGTTTGGCATCTACTTTTCCAAGTACAAGCAAACACAGGAGGGTTATGGCTGACAAAGTTTGCAGATGACTGCAAACTGGGCCATAGTAGAAAACACATCTGACACAGATATCCTTCAGAAGGGTCTCACAGAAACGGATAACTGGTGCCAGAGCCATGGCCTAAAGTTAAATGCCAAAAATGCATAGTCATACCCTTCGGGAAAAACAAGGTTACCCCTAGCTACCAAATAGGTGGCAATCCACTGAGTACAGAAGAAGTTATCAGGGACCTGGGGACCCAGGTTGATAGTAGTCTGTCATTCGACACCCATGTAGCTAAAGTAGTTAGGAAGACCTTCTACATTGCCCACCTTATCATGAAGGGATTCTCATCTAGATCAAGGGAGGTCATAGTCTCCCTATACTCATCACTCATCAGACCAATGATTGAGTACAATGCCCCATTCGGAATGTATCTGACCCGACACTTGCAGCAGCTGGAGAGGCCACAAAGTTCCTCACCAAAAGGATAAAGGGTCTCAAACATCTGTCCTATGCTGCCCGACTGAAAGAACTCCAGCTCTATTCAGTCGCACCGCTGCTCAGAGGTGACCTTTGCCTAACATACAAGGCCATGTCAAACCGAGATTTGATGAACGTGCTTCACCACAAAAACTCTTGACGCGTCAGAGCCACAAGGGCGGGAGGCGTAAACCTCGACACGGCTATTAATAGGACGTGCTGGAGGGATAGATTCATCACCCAAAGACTCCCTATGCTGTGGAATAAAATCCCGGTATATGTGAGGCAGAGCACCTCGCTGGCCTTGTTCAAGAGAAATCTTGACCAATGGATGGGAGATCGCAGATATACCCCAGGGATTACCTCAGTGTCACTGCTCAACAGAGGCACAGCAAAATAATGGGTATAGTTCCCCATACTAAAGGGGTGGCGTAAGCCACAAAACTATGGGCTAGGCTTGTAAATGCCCTCGGGCAGATAGCCTAGTATGAACCTATGAACCTATGAACCTATGAACATCATATGCATTAGGACAAAAAGTCACAATTAAAATACTAAAATATATATACATCACATATAAATAAAAACACAAATATAACTACATAGGTGTGCACATATCATGAAAAACTATCTGTATTCATAATAATATACATGTATATATATGCAGGTGTAAACTCTTTATGATGGGTGTCAGTATAAGAAATAACATCAACATATACAACATGTACAATCTACCAACTGTCTCACTGTTAATATACTGTCAGCACATGGGTATCTTGGGTTTCCTGCACCTCTTCTTCCTCAACACTGGTCTAATATTCACTCTCTCATTCAGACCTGGTAACTTATCCGATTTACATCTGATAATCCATTTCATTTCGCATTCTAATGTGTCATTTATCAGGTCCCCCCCTCTAGGGTTCTCATACACTACTTGCATAACAAGAAACATAAACATATGCAATGGCCCATTGTTTTTAACATGTTTAGCTAGTGCGTTGGTTTCTGTACCCATTCTAATGTGATAAAGATGTTCCCTAATCCATTCACGTAATGCTCTATTGGTTTTACCTATATAATATGAGCTACATGCTGAACATCTTGCTAAATAAATCACATTCTTGCTTGTACAGTCTGTACCTGTATTAAACTTATACATGTAATTACTAACCGGGTGTACAAATGTTGTGCTAGTATCAATAGCATGGCATTGATTGCATTTGCCACAAGGGAGGGTGTTAGACACACTCTCCCCATTCCTCAACTCTCTCTTGGACAAGGTTTTATAACATAGCATGTTCCTCAGATTCGGTTTGTTTTTATATACCACCTTGGGTTCAGGACCCACCAACTCAATGATGCGTTCATCTAACCTCAATACATCCCAGTGTTTAACTAATGATTCTCTGATACATGTAGAGTCTCTAGTATAATACAAAGGGGCTCTTACAACAGGTATTAATGATATATTGTTATGTATCTCATCAAAGTGTCTTTCAGAGAAATATGGTTTAGCCACTGTATCTCTAAGTGGATGAACTTGGTTCAACACATGTACGAACACACCATCACTATAACCTCTATCATGAAACATCTGTCTAAGTCGAGCTATCTCATCATTATACCCCTCCATACTTGGATTTAACCTAGATGCTCTCATTAGTTGACACTTCAAAATGTTGTCAAACACGTACTTGGGGTGCATACTCTGCCTGTGTAATAAGGTATTCCTGTAACAGGGTTTCCTATGAATGGATGTATTCACTAATCCAGTTGGTAGTTTTACGATGTTAACATCCAAAAAGCAAATAGATTCAAACGAATGACTAACTGTAAATTTTAAAAAATTAGTCGAGTTATTTATCTCATCAACAAACAATGTCAACTGACAAATGTCCCCAAGCCAAATAAAAAAGAGGTCGTCTACAAACCTCTTATAACATCTAACATAATTCTTAAATCCATCTGTATTAAAAAGGAAATCCATCTCCCATTGTGCCATCACAATGTTGGCGTAGCTATTGGCACACGGGGTGCCCATAGCTACGCCATCTTTCTGTAAGAACAGCTCTTCCCCAAACATAAATACATTATTTGTCAAAATAGTTTCCATGAATAAACATATAATATCCACTGCTTTCTCAGTATAAGAAGACTGCATACTCAAAAACTTCTGCATGTACACTATCCCTGTATCATTAGGAATTTTAGTGAAGAGGCTCACTACGTCTAGCGTAACTAAGACATATTAACAAGAATCTCCTACCAACTTCAATTCTTCATACAATTCTATCAGGAATTGCTTGCTATCCCTAAGGATATGCGGAACCATATTCACCAAGGGCCTAGTGTAATATTCAACATATATAGACAGGGGTTCAGTTAACCAACCTTGGCCTGCAACTATGGGTCTCATTGGCGGCCTCTCCAAAGACTTGTGCACCTTCGGTAAACCTTGAATTATAGGTATCCTGGGGTTAAATACTTTCAAATAATTGTACAAACTTAATGGTATAATCTCAGAAGACAATAACTCATCCAGCATATTATAAACCCCCACCATCAACTCAGTAACTCTAACCATAGTAATACGTAGATAAAACAATTCATCATATAAGAACTCAGTCATGATGTCCATGTACCCTTCAACATCCATGACCACTATCGGGCCACCTTTATCCGCTGGTCTGATGACAATAGAATTATCCATCTTCAGTGTGTTGAGGGCCTGTCTCTGCTGATAATTCAAGTTATATCTATGATTCGATCTATCAGGTTTATCAAAATGTGTGTATATGTCCTCTTCTACTAACTTAGAGAAGACATCTAAGAGTGGATGTAATTGTGGTACATACATGCTATTTGTTCTAAACTCATTACCCACATCTTGTGTCGCACTCATACCAAATTCTAGTTTCAATTGAATGTTTCTTACATATGTCTTTATGTCTATTATAGAATCTACCAAGTTGCTATTACTAGTTGGAATGAAATTCAAACCTCTAGAAAGGACCTGTTCTTCATATTGTGTAAGAACTCTGTTTGATATATTCACAACTAACGTACTCCTGTCCCTTCCCAGTGCTGATTATGCTAAATCGGCTCACATTGCTAGTAGCACAAAATGTTGTGTACTTGCTTTTATTGCAGAAGGTTGTTGGTTCTACTCCCATAAGGGGTGAATGCTGCTGTACTGAAAGTTAAGACACTAACTATGAGCCTGTTATCAGTTTGCCATCCATTTCCTATTGCAATATTACTAGCTTATTATTAATGTAATTTAGGCAATTTATTCCTCAGGGGCATCAGACACTTTATTTTTCGGTGAAGTCATGAAATATAAAGGTGATTGCTAGCAGCAACCTCTTCGTTAGTTAGATTTATTTAACGTGGAATTATTTAGATGACTTTTTTTACTACTTCAGAGATTGTGCATATTATTTACTGATAATGGTGGACTGTAGAAGTTTGACTAGACTTTTATGATGGCAATGTTCTGAATTGGGCAGTTTTGTTTCATTGTTTACTGGAAAAATGTTCAAAGCAATAGGAAGGTGTATCAAAGAGCACATGTATGTTTCATATGCAAGGGCCTATGATTTAAAAGCAGTCCAGAATTAATTTTTATCTGCCACGGGTAACATGTATTTTCTTTGAATGTGGGTTTTAATGTTTCAATGAATGTGAATTTCAAGGGCAGAGAAGTTTTAATGCCAAGTTTGTTTAGCAGATGTCTTAGTGTTTGTGCTGTAAAATGTAAAATAAAACTTTCAAATGAAGTTCAAATCATCATAGAAGTAAATCAGTATGTACATTAGTGTTTATGGTAAATGGAGTGAAATGGCAAAGTAATGGATCATTGGAATGGCTGCAGGGTAGGCTCCTTTCGACCATGGTTTTGTGAGGGGGAAGGGTGGCAAACTTAGACAGCCCCAGCTGAACTATACCTCCCAACTGTCCAGATTTTCAAAGAATGAATAGATTTTTTGCTTCTTATTTTTGGTTTGTTCCTCAATTTGTGGTTTTCTGGCAAATGATTTAGGAATTAAGTCACTAAATAATGACACACTAGTTTCAGACTTTATAACCTTCAGAAAAATGCATGCTAAACTAAGACCTGTTCTATCAACTGTCCCAGTTTATACAAGAGCAATTTTTAGTACTGTTTATATGTTCCCTCAATATATTTGGCCTTGTCCAGAGTTATTGCATTAACAGGTTGAGAGGTACATGCAAATAAATTGCTTTATAGAATTAGGCATAGCCAAACCTCAAATGTCCCTGATTTTGGCTCAAAATGTTGCTCTTCCCCTAATGATCCCTCCACAAAATAGCAATTTTGGAAGAAAACATAGAGGGTTTACTTTACTTTTATAAATAACTGTAATGATCAGATTTATACATTACTTTTATTTCAGAAATGCATGTAGATTCTCTAATTTTGTCAGCTGCTCTAAGTTAACTGTGCTCATATTAAAATGGTGTCCCTCCTTTGACAGGTTCCCAGCTGTATTGTCTGGCAATTTTATATTTTTGCATCACATTTTTGGTCCGTTTTTCATAAAATTGCAGTTTTCTGGCAAATTAGTGGCAAATTGTTAGACTGAAGTTAGAAAATAATGCAGACATTTCAGTTTCAGATTTCATACCTTTCAGAAAATTCGTACTGATGCAAGACCTACTACTATTCTATTATCTTTCTAAGTTTATAAGAGTAATATTTAAAAAAAATGTCCTTATTTTTGGGCCTTTGCCTCAGTTTTATTTATGAGTTTGTTGCTGTAAGAGGTTGAGAGGTGTGTGTGTGTGTGTGTGTGTGTGTGTGTGTGTGTGTGTGTGTGTGTGTGTGTGTGTGTGTGTGTGTGTGGTAGGTAGCATACCTCTCAACTGTCCACATTTTGCAGAATGTCCAGATTTTTGCCCCATATTTTTTGTCTGTTCCTCATAAATTTTGTGATTTTCTAGAAAATTATTGAAGGCTGAAGTTGCTAAATAATGACAGACATTTGAGCTTCAGACTTCATGACCTTTAGAAAAATTCATACTAGCACAAATCCTGTTATTCTAGCAACTTTCTAAGTTCACGAGAACATTATTTAATATCTGTCTCTGTTTATTTTAGGCTTTGTCCGTATTTCTTGCACTAAGAGGTAGGTAGGGGTGTGTGTGTGAATGAAACATCCTAGTTAGTGGTAGCAGGTGGTTAGTAATTTACCCAAGCTCAAAACCTGTACCTTAGTTACAGAAAACAAAAGCATAAAGTCTCTACCCCAACTACCATGCTGCATTTTTCAAAGAACTGACATTTCAGGTTAATTTTCAATTCAAGGAACCGAGTTTGAGTGAATTTATATTATATTACTGAAGAGGCATTACAGCAAATGCCTCTTCATCGACACTAAAAGAGCGAACCGTGAATTACGAGAATGGCCGTAGCTTGGCTGGGGAGGGGGGTAGCAGTTTGAGAGCTGTCAGTACAAATATGAAAATCCTAGCTATACCCCTGGTTGGTGGTAGCTCAAATGGCTGTAAAAGACCCCCACAGCACCAACTGAAAAGAGTAATGGAAGTTCCCTGATGGCCGGACCAAAATGTTTCCAGTAGTTATAAATGACACCTAGTGGCACTAACCTGGTTCACAAAGGATGCATACATAGACAATGGATCCCTATTAAAATGTTGGCACTTAAAATGCTGAGTGTGTTATTCTCTTTAAAACATCTTTTTGTGGGGGGGCAAACCCCCCACACCCCCAAACTTATGTATACCAACTCCAAGATCACCATCCCTTGGAGAAAAAGGAATATTCGATTAAAAATGGCATTTTGGAAATAGTATATGCAAGTCCATTCTTTCAGCTATGCAGTCTCTGCGGACATTTTAAATGGTTAACATAAACAACCCCTTAGTTACTTAATAAAACATGTCCTATCTCCAGCTCAAAAAACAGAAAAATGTCATTAGTCTAATTTTTGAACATAATGAATCAACAGAAAAAATAAAGTCAATTAATAGCCTCTTTCTTGTTAGAACTGTCAAAATCATTTGAAACTACCACATATCTGTTATTCATAATGAGAGCAACGAGTCTAGATATTAGCAGAGAAATACTAAACTGGCTCAAGTTATACCTTTATAAAAATCTCAATGTGTAGTTTGACAAGGATGCCTATTCCTCATATCAACCTATTACAATAGGTATACCTCAAGGATCCATCTTTTGCCCACTTTAATTAACATATTTATCAATATGCATAAAAATGTAACGAGTGCAACAATGTAACAATACGTAGATAATTCAACACTCACATGCTCAGCCACAACTTTAACTCAACTTCAAACCATCACAGAAGATGCCTTTAATAATACTGAAACATGGATTTCTGACTATAATCTACTGTTGAATGTCAAAAAATGCAAACAACTCTATTCTGCCGTTAAACAGCCAAGATGCACAATGCAGAATTCAAGACTACATAAGTAAAAGTTACTGATAATAGAACAAGTACCACACATTAAATTATTAAGCACAAACTTAGGTTACAACCTAAGTTTCAATCAGCTTATAGACTATGTAATATCTAAATCACTGGGAATGG
Organism: Protopterus annectens; assembly: GCF_019279795.1. NCBI lineage: Eukaryota > Metazoa > Chordata > Ceratodontiformes > Protopteridae > Protopterus > Protopterus annectens. The sequence continues at coordinate 1,329,549,175 of NC_056733.1, forward strand.
CATATAACCCAGAATCATACTTAACACAATAAGCAATAGTAAAAGGTAGATCACTCCTACTTCTAAGCATGTTATACACGTCATCAATTCTGAGCAATATTAAAAAGTAATTTATGCAAACTATAACATACTTTGCAGCAAATCTACCAAACAGAGCACGACACTTTGCATAAACCAAATAAATGTCCCACAACTGGAAACCTTGTTCAAAGATACAAACCAACAAGGCTAATGAATTCCCTAAATCAAAACCCTCTAGTTATAGCTAAATCAAATTATCATTTTGGAAACTCCCTCTTCTCTGTATTTATAAGAAAACCACCTTCTCTACCATGGAAAATAACACCAAAAATAAAAAAACACATATGCCGATATACCAAAACTTTAATCACCATACAGCTAAGTGCTTTCTTTCCACCAAATCTTCATCAGAACTACGTCACATCCCTAACTTTATTTATATACACGTGACATGTCAAGTATTTTATATTTGACAAATGGAATGACCCCTTAGAATCAGAATTTAGCAATATGTTTACGCTATTAGAAAACAGGATGGCAACAATTATGTTAGCAAACATGCCAGGGTTTGTAAAGGTTTTATTTTTTTTTTTTCATTTTTGAGAAGGTTAATAGAAAAGAGCTGGGTAGTATGTGGGAATTCTATTTGGAATACAGAGAAGTGTGCTGGCAATTATTTTGGAAGCCAATCAATCCCTGGGAACTAATGAGAAAAGTTTAATGGCAAACACATTGACATTAAAGGCAGATAGACTATAGACTATCAATTTTGGACTCTATTAGAATATTCAATATTTTATTTACATATTTTGGAGTTGAAGTATTGTCCATTTATATATTATAATTTTGAACAATTTTGAATCTTATATAATGTATTTTGACTGGATGTTTTACATTAATTGGTACATTATTATAAGATTGTCCCTTTAAGGGTATTATTTAATCCACCATTATTTGGATCACAACATTTCATAAGCCATGTGTTTGGTGCAAACATATCCAAAATATTTTTAGTCATTATTTATTTATTTCTAAACATTTAATTGACCTGATATGGGTTAGTGATTCAGTTTACGAAGTTGTTTTAAAAGGTTTTAATTTATTTTAGAACAATTAAGTCATATGTAAACTTTGACTTTAATATATAAATGAAGTTAGGGATATGACATGTAGTTCTGATGATGTTCCGGTGGAATGAACACACTTAACTGTATGGTGATTAAAGTTTTGGTGTATTGGCATATGTGATTTTTATTTTCTTACTCTGTATCTGTGGTGAAGCCATGTAGCTCCACCCACTAGAGATACAGGCTGGTATTCACAGTCATTTGTGCAAATGCAATAAATATCCCTGATGTTTACAAATGAGCAAAGCAAAGGCAAGATTAATGGATGCTATATATGCTAATGTGAAAGGCCTTAAATATAAGTGTTGCAAATGAGAAATTTTGTAAAGCAGCATATGCTAATCAGGTGTTCTTGCAATTCATAGTCCAGTAACCACTCGGTTTGCACAAGCACCTAAATAAAACACTTCCCCACTGATCCCTTCAGCAGTATGTTCAGGTATTCACAAGCACTACAATAAATCACTCCCCCCACTGATTCCCTTCAGCAATAAGCCCAAGTATGCACAAGCATCAAAGTGAAACAGTTCCCCCTCCAATCCCTTCAGCAATATGTCCAAGTATGTACAAGGAACAAAATTAAATATTTCTCCACTGATCCCTTCAGTAGTTTGCCTGTGTATGCACAAACACATCCCTGACATCAAAATGAAACATTTCCCCCAACAACCCCTTCTGTAGTCTGACCATGTATACACAAGCATTTCCCAGACATGAAAGTGAAACATATTCCCAACAACCCTTTCCCTAGTCTGTCCATGTATGCACAAGCATGCCCCTGACTTTAAAATGAAACATTTCTCCCAATGACCCCTTTAGTAGTCTGCCCATGTATCAACAAGCACATCCCAGATATCAAAATGAAACATTTCCCCCATGAACTCTTCATTAGTCTGCCCATGTATGAACCAGCACATCCCAGATATCAAAATGAAACATTTCCCCCATGACCCCTTCAGTAGTCTGCCCATGTATGAACCAGCACATCCATGATATCAAAATGAAACATTTCCCCCAATGACCCCTTCAGTAGTCTGCCCATGTATGAACCAGCACATCCCAGATATCAAAATGAAACATTTCCCCTAATGACCCCTTCAGTAGTCTGCCCATGTATGAACCAGCACATCCCATATATTAAAATGAAACATTTCCCCCATAACCCCTTCAGTGCTCTGTCCATGTATACACAAGCATATCCCTGACATCAAAATGAAACCTTTTCCCTTCCCCTCACACCTCTGTATTCTTCTTAAATTTGCTGCTTACTGACATAAATTCATGTAAGCTGCGGTGGTACAGCGGTAGCGTTGTTGCCTCACAGCAAGAGGTTCTCCTGTTCGATTCTCGGCTGGAGTGCCTTCTGTGTGGAGTCTGCATGTCCTCGTCGTGGTCGAGTGGCCTCCGAAAGACATGCGTGAATGGGCGTGCCTTCGCTGAAGGTTGGGCGTCGGGGAACTTGGCACCATAAAAATCTACTGCCAATCATTAGCAGACCAGAGTTCCACTGTGGTGACCCCTAACCGGGAAAAGCCGAAAAGACAAACAACTGACATAAATTCAGGTCCATTTACACGTTTGGTATGCAAATAAGCCTATTATGGATTCAACTCTATGAACACAACTGATACATGAACACATAATGCCCCTTACCTATGTATCCGCTGTCCCCATCACTTATTTCTTAAACATATTACACTTTTGCCATATGGAGGCATATTTAAGTAAAGGCCTCTGCATTTACATATTCATCTTGCAATTCCAGGATTTGCAAAGCTGCATAGCGCTGCTTTTCACAGATTACTGCTACAAAAATGTGAAGCCTCTAACTATGAATATCGGCCACAATCAGAATAAAATAGGAAATTATGTGAAGAGAAAGATAAAGACTTACCTAATATCCTTCTGGAATTGCTTGTGTTAAATGGTGACCAAAACCATGTAAAATATGTCTTACTACAAAAAGCCTACTCATTAAAAACTTAAAGACCACTACCTAAAAACTAAAAAAAATATTGTACTCTTCTATCATACCATGTCTTTTCACTTTTGTCACACCTGTTTTTCTGCAGCCAGAAAGAAAACGTAAATTCTCTGCAATGAACTGCTCGGTTCTAAAAATTCAATGGCAAAAACAACAAAACACGCAGCAGAAACAAAGCAAGTGGATAGAACAAGCCAAGACTTTAATAAAAAAAGAAAAAAAATGATGATTGCTTTCGCAAACCCATTTTGATTCGTCAGATCTTACTCAACAACTAAAACACCATGAACTAAATACAAAGATACTATTCCCCTGGGCCACCCCAACCAATAGACACACAGACAATTATGGTTGCTAAGTAACAAATTGCTTAATACTAGTACAATTCAAAGACTAAGCATAGTTAAGTCATTAGCAGTCTGTCTACTTCAAAAACTAGTTTTACAAACATACCTCTTTGCATCACAGAAAACATGCAATACAATAAAATTCTACATTATTTAAAACTTTTTAAACTTATTTCTTCAGCCTTCTGGATTTTAAGGCAGGTTGTATAGAAACATAATTATTCAACCAACAGTCTTGATGTGCTGTCAGTCTAAATATCCATCTCAACTCTGCCTGTTCTGTAGCATTGGTTAAATCCCCTCTGCTAACACTAGGAGGTATAACTTCTTACACTGAGAACATAAAAATATGGTTCTCTCCTTTCTCAATCATGTGTTTAGCAATGGCACTGTAGGTTAACCCCCTACATGCACAGTACAGATGGTTTTTCATTCTCTCCCTTAAATGCCTATTTGTTTACCTTGTAAAACTGATTACAGACCGTGCATAGGACAACATACACTAAGTTCTTTGTATTACAGTCAGCCTTTGCCCTAACTTTATATGTTCTGCCAGTGTGTGGGTGTACAAATATTGTTGACTCATTGATTAAATGACAAAAAGAGCAAGCCCCACATTTCCACGTGCCAACCTCCACGTGTTAGCTAATGTCTCTCCACCATTCCTAGGATAGCCTCCCCCGTGTTATCTATCCTTCACTAAAGAAGGTGTTTGTACTCTCAAGCAGCCACACAGTGGACATACACAGTTTCATATCACAATATTTTTATTTATTTTTGTTAGTTTAGATAGTCAGAGAGAGCAGGCAAGGATGTCAATGGAGGATTATGGCAAGCTGACAAGAAACCAGTTGGCTGAGATGTGTCAAGTCAAAGGACTGGGGCATGCCAACCTGACAAAGAAGAAATGATCGCAGCCTTAACCACAGCTGCATCATAGACCAGCCACCAAGAGGACAAGCACAATGGCCTTGGGGATGTACAACTCTAAGAAAATGGACAGTTCAACTTTGCCTCAGAGGACTTCAAAATCCATTTGGAGTTAAAGAGACTTGAACTAGAGGCCAAACGTCTGGATCTAGAATCAGCAGAGAGACTGTGGCATTTGGAGGTCAAAGCAGGGGACTGAGATGTCTGGAAGCCAAAGAAAATAAGTGGCAGAGGCAACATGAAAAGGAGATGCTGATTCTTCGCCAGGGTCATGGAGGTAATGGGGAAGGGAATAATCACATCACAGAAGAAATAAAGGTCAGTAAATTTCTTCCACAATTTACAGAGGGTGATATGTTTGAAAGGGTATATAAACCTTATAACGCTGACCAAGGACTCTGGGTACGGTTCCTGGCTCCCTTGCTCCATGGTAAAGCTGTAACTGCTGTTTCTAAATTGGCTGACACTGATTGCTTAAATTATAATACATTTAAAAATGTATTAGAGTGTTTTAAGTTAACACCCGAAGTTTATAGAAAACCGTTTTGTGATCATAGAAGCAAGGCAAATGAAAGTGTGTGTGAATATATTGCTGAGTTAAGCACTTACTTTCATAGTTGGGTGAGTGGGTGTCAGGTCACCACTTTTGAAGGGCTGGCAGACCTTTTGATTAGGGAACAAGCCCTTAGCACTTTGCCTGAGGACATGAGAATCTGATTGGCAGATACAGAATGTAACACTGCAGATGAGATGTGGAAAAAAGGAGACCTATACCTAGCAAGCAGGGCATCACTGCACAGGAAAAGGATACCCAGTGCTGCACATGAGTATAAGGGAGCCCTTGGTGGGCAAACCAACAAAATTACACCCACAGGGGCAGATGTCAATAGAATGAGATGAACACCACAAAGCACAGTCCACCGACCGAGTGAGCAATTTCCATTTATTAATAAAACCAATACTAAGCGCTTTCGCCAGCAATCTGGCTTCTTCAGAGTCATTTTAAAACACATTTCCTTTTAGTTTATATACCATAAGGTTAAATCTCATTGGTTAAAACCTAAACTGCCCCAACAGTGTCTTCCAGTAACAGGGGAAGCCACTAGTTCAGGTATACAGCCAGGATCAAGGGTTAAATGTTTTAAATGTAGCCAGTGGGGCCATGTAGCATATACATGTCCATGCAGGCAATGTGGGAACAAAAGTTAGGGGAGCCAGCAAGTGGTTATGGCAGAATGCCAGTGGTAAGTTGTCTGGAGACAACAAGAGTACCAATCTACCACAAGAAGTTATATCCTATTTTAGTAGGGGGGGAAACAGGCCACTGCTAAAAGAGATACAGACTCTAACCTAACTATTGTGAAGCCTGCAATGGTTAAAGAGCAGCACTGCTTGCTTGGGTAGTCTACTCCAGTCAGAGCTTTAGGAGGGACCCCATTCCAAATACCTTTGGCTAGGGTTCACCTTGACTGGGAGGGTGGAAAGGAAGCAAGCAAATAGGTGTGTTTTAGAATATCCCTGCAGATGTCCTGATAGGGAATGATTTTGATAATGCAGTACCTTGTGTGCATGCAGTTACATGCAGTCAGGTTTGGAGACAGGCATGTGGGTATGCTAGCCAGGGGGGGACCCAGACAGACCACACACTTGAAGCCAGGACTGGTGAGGTGGTTACTTCAGGGAGGGAGCTATGCTGTAGTAGTGAGACTGAAGGTGAGCCACAGTTGCTTGTGAGTACTGATGTTCCCTTGGACAGAGTGACTGCAAGGATAGAGGTGAGTAGTAGTACCCAGGCTGACAGACTAGACCAAGCTAATACCAGACTAAAGTAAAAGGAACTGTATAATGTTAGGCTGAATGAAACAGATTTTGTTTGTCTTCCTGTTGTGTATGTCTGTAGTATATTATTCTTATGGTAGAAATGAGACTTTATTTGTCCAGATGTTAAAGGACAGAGAATGTATGTAAAACGTGCTGAGTCTCCAAACATGCTGGCACATTTTCAAGGCATCAGTGGGATTCAGGATTCAGGGAAAAACAGATGTTGATATTTTTTTTCACAAGTGTTTGTGGTTGCCATGATGAGCAAATCCATTGTATTTATGACCTGTCTTCCCAGCAACAGGATGATGATGGTGATGTAGACACTTTAGGGGGTGAGAAGAGTACATTTTGTACAACTGTCTAGTCAGTATTTCTGTATGAGATAGCCAGGGAACCTGGTTATCTAGATTTTAGGTTATTCTGTATGCATCCTTTCTATATTTATTTCCATTATTTAATTACCATTGCATGTGCCACTATATATATATATTTTTTTATTATTTTGCATTTCCATTATTTTCTTTATTATCTAAGTAAAGTTTATTTACTATTATGGCTAGTATTCATTTGTTATAAGGGTATTTATGTACTGGTGTATACCTGTCAAGAGGGTAATCATTATTTGCACTCTATGGTAACAACTTGCTTGACACATACCAATGAGATGGCTTCAGCCAACTACCAGTTAAAGAGATATTCATTGGCATATTTCATATTTGGCTTGACTTCAGAGCAACCAGTGAACTGAGTGGTAAAGAAAGGACCTGGGATTGCCAAGCCAAAGACTCAGCTCTGTAAGTGACCAGTGTACAGTTCAATTTGGGAGTGGCAATTAGAAACCCACACTCAGCACTGCATAGTCACTTTACATTCTTACTGCCAGGTTGTACTCTGTGGATTAGTTATTGAAACAGACTTGCGTGCACTTTCTTGCTATTACATCACCCATTTGGAGGATAGTGATGTCATGTCATCCTTCACATTTGGCTGCAGTGCTGCCTCACATCCTCCATTCCCTCTGCAGACAAACTCAGTCATAATTTCATAGTACCAACTCGCTCAGTTGTTTCCCCCACTATCAACCATCACACCCCTCCCAAACTCGGACCAGGTTATATCTGCACTTTCTGAAAGAAAAAAATACTAGCTGTTCAAGACCGACTAATATCCCTACCTCACTATTAGCAATTGTGAAGCATCATTTAGCCACAGCCTATTAAATCTCTTAATTTTAAATCTCTCCATAGATTGTGACCCTGAAACTGATGTAATGGTACCGTGACTGAAAGGTAGCTCAATAACAGACACCAAAGGCTATAGATCTATTAGTCTAACAAAAGGTCTCTGTTAAGTTATGCAGTTTTTAATAGCTAAGCTAATAAACAATAAGTGACCTATAAACTCTGGACCCAAAACAATTTGTATTTGTAAAAGGTACAATGCATACAGTCATAGACAGTTTCTTCAAAAGGTTCACTGAAACCCTGGGCAAGGGTCTGGCAATCTATACTGCTTACTTTGATGTTTCACCAGTCAAGATTTTTGACACCATCCACATTCTGGTAAATAAAGATAACCTCTCGCATCTTAAGACAAACCCATATGTAGTCCACTGGATAGCCAAATAGATCTCTGGCAGTACCTACACTCTTAAGGCAGAAGTTACTCCTTCTAGCCAGAGGAGTCTCACCAGTAGGGTTTGAAAAGCTCTGCCTTGGATCCTGTTGTTTAACAACTATTTCTCAGAAATGAAAGTGGATGCAAAGAGACTGTTGCTAACAAGGTATGTTGATGACTACAAACTGGGTATAATTGTCAAATTCATATCAAGCACTTAGATACACAAGCAGGGCCTAGACCAGCCAAATGATTTGTGTGTTTGTCATCGACTCGCCCTAAGTGCCAAAAAAATGGAATATAATCAACTTTAGGAAAGGCAATGACCTTTATTTTACCACATTGCTGGCACTCCTCCGGAAACAAATACAGTTGTCAAGAACTTGAATATCTAGGTTGATAACAATCTGTTTTTTGATCACTGTATCTGATTTGTGGTTAGAAAGTCCTTATACCTTACTTAGTGAATGTATAAGGGTACCTCATCTAGGAAGTCCTTCTACTTTACATAGCTGATCTATGAGGGTACCTCATCTAGGTTTCATGCAGTCTTAGTACCTCTATACTCATTCCTTATTAGACCTATCCAAGAATGCAGTTGCTATTTTGAAGTGCATTTCACAAAACACCTTGATCAGCTTGAAAACCACAATGATTTCTGACCAAGATTTCAGGGCAACACAATCTAGGCTACCCTAAAAGAATAAAAGCCCTATGCCTTTGCTCTGTGTGATTCAGACTCCTGTCAGGTTATTTTCTGTTTACCCTTTCAAGCACTTACAGTCAAAACCCTTTCCAATCCCCTCCACTTTCACAGAATCCATGGTTTGTCTAACATTGGTGCCAGAGATCACAGCCTCCACTGCAAGATAAATAACACCTGCTGGCATGACCGAGTCATAACCCAGCACATTTATTGCCAAGGGATAAAATTCCTCTTCATATCAAAATAAAGTCCTTTCTAATTTCAAAACTAGATTTGACGCCTGGATGGGAGACCATAAATTCATGCCTGGTGAATGTGGAAATGATCTTTTCAGAGGTAACTAATATACTCTCAATATCAAGCATATTGTTACTGAGCTTCATAACAGCGTTTCAGTCATACGTTTACTACGTACCTATGAACATATAAATGAAGAAGAGGTAGAAAGGTAACAAATCCTATGAAAAAATATTTCTAGGACATAGAATCAGCTTAGGGGTAACTTCAAGGTAATAGTTCACTGTGAAAAGTGGAATTTATCATTCAACAAGTGTTTTACTCAACTCTACATTTGTCCAAAGTTGGTTGTTACATGGTTGCCCTACTCCCTGTGGATAATTGCAACAACTAGGAAAAACTGAACAAGCATGTAACTAAATGACATATTTCAGTGATGTATATACAGAATTCTCAGCATAACATACCAAAGAGCACTTTGTAGCCCAGGCATTGTCCAGACCCAGTAGTTGCTGCATGTTTAAGCATTTCATCCTTTTACAACTACAACTTACAAATTGAACTTTAAATAGAATGGCTCATTTATCCTTGCCTCAAATACATCATTTGATATAGGCCAAGTTGTGCATGGCCTACTATTCTTGACATCTACTACAGATAATATGTAGAGCTATCTTTAATTAAATGGACCAATGAAATGCATCCCAAAGTTCTTGAAGACAATGCATGAATAATGAACAAAAAAGTCAAGTGTACTAAATTAATGTCCGTAGCATCCAATAAAACTGATTAGTTACAGTTTAGCTCTTCTCCATATATGGAATTTTTTGCCTTCATCCAGTAATGATTCAGACTAATAAAATCTGAAGAAGTAGATGGTTTGTAAGTACCTGGCATAAGCAGGAGTAACTATATTTCAGGTGTTTTATTGTATCTTTATGACTCACATCAAACTCATTATTTTTATAAAGCTGAAATAAAACTGTGTTGAGCAGAATAAACCTGAATACCATTTGGCTATATGCAATAATGAAGAATTTTATTTGAATCCCCCAAATGTGCTTCTTCAGTTATTTTTAAACTGCTCAGTCCATTCTATTAAAAAGAGGCTCAGTGGTCCTATATGTCAGGAATCCACTACATATAATTAGCAATATGTGATAAACTTTTACATGTACTGAGAATAGCTCTTCTTATCAGACTTTGCTTCCGTCTGCTGCAGGGACCTTCAATTGCTGTAGCGATACCCAGAATATCTGATCTTGGGGTAGGTACTTCCCATAATAACCACTTTTGTCAGTTCCTTTAAGTGCTTCCTATATTCTTAGAAGCAATCAGACTCATGATAACACACCCCCACCCCCACACAGAACAGTACTGATGGGAGGAAGGAAACAAAGGTAAATGCACATGGTGCAGCATTCTATACTTGTAAGCATAGTAAGATTGTTTTATTCTCCTTAACGATTAATTCTTTAACACTACTTTATAACAATATATAGTGACATATATTGTCTGTAGCAATATGTGAAATGTGCCCTGTGGCTATTATCTGATGATTTCTTTGGCAGTACAAACCAAAACAACATATCACAGAATGTTGAAAGTTTCATGTGTGTTACCTTAGTTGCTACTTTATTATTAGGCAAAACTACTGTGATGACTCAGACTCTGTAATTATATATTACAAGTGGTTGTAGATCACAGAGTCTATCTATGCACTTAGGACAAGGAACACAATATGGAGTATAGTCAGTGTATTTGTTGCACTCTGTCTATATTCATTTTTTGTGTTTACCAGGATTAAGCCTGAAATATTTCCTTGTGGTTAAATGCTCTAGAGCCATTAATAAATATGAATACGTATTTATTCAATGATTTAATGATTTATACACACACTTCCTTGCAACTAAAATAACTGTAATGACACAGACTGACTCCTTTCAGTCACTGTCAGTAACGCAAACATCCAAAATGGTAATATTTAAAATAAAGATAAATAGCATTTCAATGACACATATAATGGAGGAAACACACCCATACAGTGAAAAAACAAAAGTGCACAATTATAATAAATCCATCCGCAAAGACAAGTAGTTGAAAACAAAAAGGTTAAGTGACATAGAAATGTATATCTGCAAAGTAATACATTCTGTGGATACTGAAAATTAGGGAATGAAAATTACAATGTATAGCAAGTTCCACTGACATGTACGGATAAAGTTCAGACTATAAGCCAGGTGACCGAGGTTTGATTCGAGTTTAGGCATTTGTTGGTGCTGCAAAAGGAAGGATGGCACTGCCCATCCTGGGGGTTGGACCAGGGCAGCTCACTGCCACCAGCCCTCAGAGGAGGCGGACAAACAGTAACACAAGGGACAGCTCTGGTAAAGCTGGGAGACCACCAACCTGTGCATGTACTAGCCTTCAGTACAGGGGCATGGAAGCATCCACTCACAAGTGGAGGGTATAATAGTTCCCAAGCTAAACGGGAAGTTGCATGTCCCCAACCAAGGGGATATGTTAGAGCCTATAGGATATGTCCTCATTGCCACAGCACCATTAAATCACAGAAACACACTTTTGTGTGTCTGAATGACAGCCCTTCTTGGCAGCTGCCACGCCGGTGCTGTGGATATCAAGTAGGATGAAACAAACAGGCTCTAGTCTTATTGAAAGGCTTTATGTTCAGCAGGCAGGGTGACAAAAAGCTCATAAAAAATTAAATGTGCCAATGCACTAACTCCATCTCTTAGGTTTAGTAATAAACTAATCCAACTCTAACAGTGGCTGTAAATGGGGCATCAGTGGAGTTGGATAGTAGATAAAAACACAACTGTGAAAAGCACATTTATTAAAAAAAATATCCATTTGAATGAGGTTTTGCTGAATGTGGAATCTTTCCCAAAAGTGCAGTGAATTGATTATATTATATAAGGGGTGTAGGTGAGAGATGCCCTCTGCACTGGTGCTATTGGGAGAGGCTTTGACACCCTGAGAAAAACATAAATTTAAAAATGTAATGTGACAGTCAGCTGCATCTTATATGTTTATATTTAACCCTCAGTTTTAGGTGATTCATATGCCTAGACTGAATGTTGTTAGGGTTCACTGATATCCCAGCAACATTTGGATACCTATTTTGTGTGAAACTTCTAAGAACAGATAAAGCTATGTCTTTTTTTCCATAACTGTGTCTTCGAGAACAGCAGACAGCTTTATTGAAGAGGAATATAATGCATGGGCAGGCTCCCCAGCAGTCAGCTATGTGACCTAAAGCTGGACAACAACTTATACTGGGTCACATGACAAATAAGGTACCAATACTCATCTTATCTCTCTCAGTCACTCTCTGACAGGCCACCAGAAAGTACACTGGAGCCAATAATGTTGATTCAGAGATGTATGACAGGCAGAATTTGCACACATGAAGTATTATAGACTGCACACAGAGCAAAGGCATGAACAACTGTATTCCAGTTCATATATAAGAATGTCTTTCCTGAAGCACCTCACACCTCAGGACAAATAAACCAGATAATCTTATAACACAGGCTGCCCCCTCCATGACATAAAGGGAAAGAGCCAAAATGCTAGTCCAGCCAAATCATTTTTATTCAATTTTTGGGAAATGGTGCAGTGGGCCAGGGAGAGATGGGAGTGAGCAGCTGATGCTGGCTTAGCCCTCCCAGGGTAGTAGCACTATTAGTTGTTACATTTGCATGAGTGCCACATGGTGGAGACTATGTGGTGTAGAAGCAACTATATGGCTAATGACAGGAGTACTGGCCTTCTAAGGCTGGATGTTGTGTGTTTGTGTGTGTGGGAGGGGATGCTAATGTGTGTGTGTGTGTGTGTGTGTGTGTGTGTGTGTGTGTGTGTGTGTGTGTGTGTGTGTGTGTGTGTGTGTGTGTGTGTGTGTGTGTGTGTGTGTGTGTGTATGCAGAAACACACACACACACACACACACACACGCACGCACGCACGCACACACACACACGCACACACACGTACACACACACACACACACACACATACACACACAAACACACACATACAAACACATGCACGCGCACACATGCACACACATGCATACACACAAACACACACACACACACACACACACACACACACACACACACACACACACACACACACACACCATGCATGAGCATACCCCTGAGCCTAGGCCCTGCTTTAACAGAATGCTATAGCTGCCGACATGAAGGGGATTAGAGAGCAATACCCCATCCACCCAAATGATGGCCTACCGTTGTGTAATGCACAGTACTGGAACACTGGAAGCAAGCAGAATGGAAGAACAAGAGGACCTACTTTTCAGTGGGGAAAGCACATGGTCAGTAGGGACAGAGACCAGAAAAAAAGGCACAGGAGAAAAAAGAAAACTTATAACGCAAGCAGATCTCTCTTCAAAGTTGGCGAAGAACAAGGAAACACAATAAATAAGATTAAGATGTCTATTCCATACCTCTCAACCAATTAGCTCAAGAAATCAGGACAAATCTTAAAATAATGGGAGGACAAAGCCCCCAAAATAGAGACAGAATTTAAATACCACTGTTATAAACTTAGAAAATTGCTAGAATAACAGGTTTTGTGCTAGCGTGCAGTTTTTGAATGATATGAAGTCTGAAACTCAAACATCTGGCATTATTTAGTGACTTCAATCCTCAATGGTTTCCCAGAAAACCACAAATTTTTCCCTAGATTAGTCTTACACGGAACCGCCAGTCTAAGAGTAAGACGGCAGTGTGCCATGCATATTAATGAGGGGGCGCTGCCTCAACTCTAAGGCTAACATGGAGCATGCACGAGTGCAGGGGGCGTGTCGGACTGCCGAGCAGTCCAAAAATCCATGCCCCTGCAGGTCTCTCAATCGGGAAATGTCAACTGACATGAGCAAATCCGCTCAAATGTGTACATACCCAACACTACACTCCCCCACATTGTAAACCCCTGTACAATTATAAAATGTAAAACTTTTATTTATTTTTTTTATTATTCCCGATATAACTGCCCGTATTTGCGCGGGTTTGCACGGGTTTGCCCATTGCTTAGCTACAGTTAGCAGTTTAGACATCGAAGAGGATAATAAGAAACTTATATGCAAATTAAGCAAAATAGCGATAGTGTAGTGGTAGAGCCTTCGCACAAAGGAGGCATTCCCGGTTCAAGTACCACCACTCAGCTTTCTATTTTCTGTTGGAAATCTGTATATAAAAATAATTCCTGACATTTATCATTTAAATTTTAGAAAAAAGCATTGAAATGGCCTGTGTAGTAGTAAACAAATTATATATATATATATATATATATATATATATATATATATATATATATATATATATATTTATATAAGAAGGTGAAATGGTTATGCATACTGATGGATGCATAAGTAACGTATCTTAAGCAATGTGAAGCACTGCTAAGCAAAGTTTACCAGTATTAAGCATATTTAAATGTAATTACCTATAGCTGATCATTGCACAAACTAGCGCAATAGCTTTGCGCGGAGCTGCGCATCATGCAAACTAGTGCAAACAGAACATGTTTGCGCATAGCTGCGCACTGCGCTAACCAGCACAACGTCGAGCAATGTAGAGCAACACAGAGCAATGTCGGCAAAGTTGAGCAAAGCCCGTTAAACACAGCCACACCTCCTAGCCGGTCTGCCCAGTAGTAAAATAAAAAGCAATGACAGGCCTCGAACCTGGGATACTGTGCACCATAATCACAGTACTGAACCACTAAGCCATGACAGCTTTTCATAAGCATGCACTTTTAACACACACATACATATCAATGGAAGTTTACCCATTGCTAAGCAGGTGTGCTTTCAACTGAGTTTTTTCAAAACTGGCCAATCACAAATAAGTGCAGGAAATGATGCATATTTAAGCTCCATAGGCGGGAATACTTGCCATAACTGGTTGTAGCTCCCATCTGCAGGCAGCAATGGTCGGTGCTGGAGAGGGGTCTCATTTTTGAATGCAACGTTGGGGCACTGAGGAGTCAAAAGTAATGGTTTGGATCATTGTCCATAATCATGAGGATAGACTCCTGCAGGGCCAGTACCAGGGCACCCAATACAAAGCAGAAGCCTGGGACTGTCTAGCTCATGAAATCACCAGTGCCACAGTTGTCCCTTGGACTGGTGATCAGGTCAGACACCAACATGCAGACCTGAAGAGAAGCAAGGCAGAACAACTGGCCCAGTGGTTCCAGGAGGCCCGTGAGATGGAAAATGCCCCACTACTGAGTAAGTAGCCATGGAATTAAATATGTAAGAATTGCTATTCTAGTGTATACTATGGATAGGTATGTCTCAATATCACTTCATTTACTTCACAGCTGCAGGTGTCCGTGCTGCAAATCAGCAAGCCTATGCAGATAGGCTGCTAAGGCTGCGCCACCAGGCAGGTTAGTAATTATTCTGCTTGTACTGTTATGTAAAATAAATGAGAGAGCCTGAAAAAAGTGTTTTAACACAATAAATAAAGGTATAATAATTCTCTAATAATTATTCTGCATGTACTGTTATATAAAATAAATGAGCTTAAGGCACGAGTGGCGTGACTCATGGGTGAGCTTGCCCCTCCTATGCAGCCCCCAGCACAGTCACCCTCTGGGCTGTGAAGGTGCAGTGGTGACTGCCCACAGGCGAGGATCTCAGTTCCACTGTTGCCATCTGTGGGCTCATGGGCTTGTGATTTCCAAACATCCTCCCCATCAATGGAGTTCACCCACCACATGTGTCATATTCTGCCCCTATATGCATCTTATTTGTCTTGTCTGTTTACCTCCCCAACCTACTTCCCCAAATATATCTACTTCCCCTACCCCACATTCCACTCTCACCTGAAGAAAAAGAAAAAAAGGGCAATCTGCTCCCAAAAAAATATTACGCCCCATACATAGCTGCCCATTTTGCACACATGTCCGCTGGACACATAAACTGATATTTAATTGGCAGTACAACATACTTTGTTGCCCTCACCCCCTCACAGGGGTTGAAGGTTTCATATTTCCCTCCAAATTTATTGCATATGCACAGCTGTTGCTGTTAAAGAAATGGGCAACTATGGACCTTCCCTACACCCGTCCTGCACATCCCGAACTGTTTTCCCTACTGTCTTTCCCTCTTTGTGCCCCTTTTTCACCACTTTCCTATCTCCCCATTTGCTTTTCTTTCAAAGAAATGAGCACGGGGGTTAGCGGGAGTAAGCACTATTAAGCAGTAGTTAGCAGGTTTGCGCGAGTGTGCACTTGTTTGTGCTTAGCTAAGCATTGCTAAGCATCATGCAAACCTGCGCAAACCCACTTACAACTGCTTAAAAGTGCCTTAGTCACTCTGCATGTCAGGGCCCTTGTTCTGCTCAGCAGCAAAATAAAACACCTCTGTCAGTCTCGGACCCCAGACTTTGTACACACTAGACTGCATGAAGTACCACTAAGCCACGGTAGACATACAACAAGTTGGTGCTGAAATAAATATATCATGCATCAGAATGAGTGAATGTAAAGAAAAAATAGGAATGCCATAACACAAATCTTGTTATGTGGATCTTTACCAGCAATTGTTGTCAAATTGCATTACATGACTGTGAAAAGAGAACCAGCCATTCTAGCAGGAAATAATGTTACAACAGCACTTTACAACCCCCACACAGTATCATAGCAGGACAAACACTGGCATATCTGATTAGGGCAGAGGCCATACTTCCCAACTGTGACTAATTTTCAGGGATGTCCCTGATTTTGAAACAAATTCTAGCTGTGTCCCTCTGAATCCCTCTGAATCCCTCTGAAAAGTACTGACGTTAGGCAGAAAGGTGGTGAATTACACTTAATGAATAATGACAATAAGTAAGAGTTAGACACTGCTTGTACTTCAGAAAAGGTGTATTAATCCATATGCTCTGGTTCTCTCAAAGTCTCAACTTAATGTGTCTAATATTTTAAAGGTGTACCTCACTTTTACCTACTTTTCCCTGAGTCTGTTCAAATATGTGCCTGAGTGTTTGAGAGGCCTGGCAGAGGCAGAAACACACAGGCATATCAGCTTTTCTGCTGTTACACACTGTGCAAATAGCTTTGGAAGGAGTTCCAGAAACATACCCTTATGTAGGAGTACAACACTGAAATACCAAAGGATGTAGCCATGTACTGGTAGCAACCAACTGTGACAATGCCATTGTCCCAGTGCTGAAATGACCGGTGTGGTGCACAGACAAAAATAACAGGCTTACCTCTGGCTACCATCTGGATAGGTCTACAGTTGGGAAACAGACTACTTGCCTTGATAAACTAACAGGTACACAGCAACCCTTTACGTCCAGTAAGATAAAATTCACACAATAATACATAATGCTCTCTGTACTTCTGCACCCCTACCCAAATGTACAATATACCTGTGTGTTCAGGATCTACCAAGGATGTAGGTATGCATACTCAGTACTGAAATTTGTCCAGTTTTCTTGAGCAGTCTGTGCTAATGTCAACACTAAAAAAGCACAAACTATTTAGAAGTGAGTAAATTAATATTCACAGTATAGCAGTTCACAAACAGTTTACATGCCAAAAGAATACATCTCAATAACTACTTTTGTATGGAAGTTAATTGTATAATTAGAAAAGAAAGTACATACTCCCATGTATCTTGTGTTAGCATTTGGAGGGGTGAGTACAATTCTACACTGACAAGTGTGTACTGGAAGCAGCAACATTCAGGTCTGAGTACAACATTCAAATCACTGGCTACACCCCTGACTTCAGATATAAGAACTATACCAACCTTCTGACTTAAACAACGATGTCCACAGCAAACAAGCATGATCCCCATTTTGGAAAGCTGAAAGGGCTACACCTGCCTAAGTTAGCAATTTATAGCACTGGGTTGCTATGACAGTGATTACTGCAATTACCACACAGCAGGCTGCATGCAATTAGCAAATGGTGGCCACCAATTGGTGCAGAGGCCATCACATGCACATGTGCAAATACCTATAAAAGCAGGCTGTAATTGCTGCCCACAAACTCAATCACTCTATTGCAGAGACTGAGAGAGAGAGAGAGTGAAAAGCAAAAGGAAAACGGAAAATAAATAATACCAACTCATGCAAAGGAAAGGTATGTAACAGATATGTATTTATTGGCATGTAATAGATGTTTTTGAAGAGTACTCTACATAATGTGAACAATTCATATGTGGCAGCAGTACGTATCTATGCAAAGATGTCCTGCTTAACTACTGCCATGGACAATTCAGTGTGTAGCTGTGTGCAGTGGGACATAACTGTGAAATATGTAGCTCAGTATTAAATGTCAAACATCTGATCCATGTTATCTGTGTTCTGTACAGTAGTGTGGACAATGGCTGTTTGGGGGATTAGCGCAAACCTTTATATAAACATGGCTGTGACAGAGTAACACATGCATGATAGTTATATTAAAGTTTAGCTTAGCACTGGCAACTGCTGTACCAGGCTAGTATGCTAATCTAGCATTTGTAGCTATATATACGCCCTCTAATGTTACTGCATGTTCACATGTGACACCTGTTCATGTTGCAACAAGGCCCAACAGTTCAGCTGTGAGGTCCAGGGACTTACAACAGTGTGGACCTTGTGTGTGTATGGCACACACATATGGAGATATATATATGTGCCATATATATTAACATCTGTATATGTGCATAGAGCAAGGGACATATTGCAGCTGTTTGTGAAGGGTGGACATATATATGTTGGTGAAGGTTGTTATGTGCATATTTGTATGTAGGTTTTAGTGTGTGACAAACAAGACAGCATACAGTGCTGGTATATGACATGTGGTGGTTAAACACTGTGTGTGTTTTGTTCAGTTTGCAATGTTGCAGCCAGTGAGGCCTGCTAAAACTACCTAGGCTGAGAACACTTTCAATGTATTTCTCACAAGACTGTGCAATATTATTACATTACTGTATACCTCACCTCCTTTGTATAATTGATATTCCCACCATGAAAGGTGGACTGTATATGTACCTATATGTATATGTATATGTACACCAATGGATGTGTATATGTATGTGTGTATATATATATATATATATATATATATATATATATATATATATATAGAGAGAGAGAGAGTCATATATATAGTCATACATAATCACATCTACTTGTTGCAATAGATTACATGTAACGTTGACTGAGTGTGATGGTCAATGTGTTGGTGAATGTGCCAAAGATGTGTATTTGTGGGATAGCTTAGTGGGAAACTGTTCCTGTCATAGTCTTATGTGTCCTTGCTTTGATCCCAGCAAAAGCTGTGTATGCTGTTGCTAGGCAGATAAAGCACTATGGCATACAGTCTGATGTAGTCCCTTGGTGTCAACTGGGGTGTGTCATTGGAGGCTAAAGCACTGCATGTATGCTTATTGATTGTTACTGATGTTGAATCCAAATCCTGTATGAACTGTAGTACTACTTGAAGCTGTAGGCCTAAACAGCAATGTATGGTGTATGTCCATATTGCTTGGAACCACTGTTTTGTGTGGTCCCTGTAGTCCTCACAGATTACATTCCTCAGGCTTAAGGTTTTGTAAGTACTGACACACAGTACTGTATGGTACACACATAAAGCTTATCTGGGTTGCCATACCTTTGTGTCTTGTAATTATGTCTGATGTGTGTGTGGGTATGCCTGTAACATGCCCTCTGTCATATGTGTGTTACAAGATATGACTGCGTATCTAGCAACATTTATAGTTTACTACAGCAGTATGTCACCTATATCCACAATTGTGCACATATTTTGGCTACGGGTTTGCCATCAACAAGTTGTTTGGTATAATGGTAATACTGTAACTGGACTTTACAAACAATGTGATGTATGACATATTTCTTTATGCATTTGCTTGATCTATACCTTCTGTGGCTAGGTGGTGCATTGTGCCGCATACAGTGTGCCATGTACTGTTGTATAGTCTTATATAGTGATTTTATTTTGTTGCTGTGCAGAACATGGTTTATTATATAGAGCATGCCAGGCACTTTCAGGCAGTTGTGGGGTGAGCACTGATAAGTGGTATTGAAAGTGTTTAATCTCAGTCAGATTATAGGTTGCTATATATGGCAGTTCAGGGATATATGTACTGTATAATGTTAAGTGTGCCATATGACTTGCTCAGACATATTTTTTCTTTGTCTTCCAGGGATCATGGCCCACCATCGTAATCCCAGCTACAGTAGTGCTGAGGATGACATTATTACCAGCTGTCTGATTCAGCACTACAGCCTACTATTCTCGAGAACCAGCCAAGACCAGCATGAGCGTACTGCACTGTGACAAGATGTTGTCCGGAGGGTAAATGACATAGGCATGCATAACCGGACATATGAGCAGGTACACCATCACTGCAGTGATTTACTTAGACATGTCCGGCAGCATGCTTCTGATGTCCATAGACAACAGCTTGCAACAGGTGGTGGGGTTAACATCCATCCCCCCCTCACCAGAGTGAAGGAGCTGCTCCTGAGCCTGGTGGCACCTGCCCAACAACAGCAGCAGACATTTACCTTGATGGAGGTTGGGGCCACCCAGCAAGAACACATGGAGCGTGCAGGTAACATGGCATATCTGTAGACTACTGTTACCTCTATTGGTAGATCATGCATATGTGAGATGTGTACTGTGTAGTTAGAAGATGTGGAGCCTGTTGTGCAATACTGATCATTTGGAACATAATTTGTAGGCCTGCGAATGTAAACTGTTGTACTACTCTAAGAACGCAAACCCACAGTAGCAATTCCACAGTTGTCGACACTGACAAAATGTCTCATAATCATGTAGTCCCTCTGGTGTGACAGCAAGGCAGCAGATACATGCTGGTGAGTGTGTTCTACATTTATTCTTGCAAATAAAAAGTGCATGTCATAGTTAAGGTGTAGGCCATGTACACATGTAACACACCTACGCATAATGCCTGCTGTGCATGTTTGCTGTGAGACTACGCACATCTCAGTAATGTGATTAGCTGCCTCAAACACATGCAATACACAGACCATCTCAAACAAATGTGGCTACACTGTAGTGACCATTGGATAGGCAGAGTCGATACGGATGCACACAATGTCATACACAGAACATGTTAACATGCTACACATGAAGTATTCACAAACCCTCTGTAAAGTCACACTCCTGTATCCCAAATGTCATCCACACAGCACACATAATATACCTGAGGGGTAGAGGCCTATCATGGGGCAGTGAAACACACTGCAACACACAACACATTCATGTTAGGCAATGCTCCTTATTGGCCTCCTTACAAACCCATGTAACAACTGGCTGTGAAATTGTGAATGTAGCCATGGTAGTGCAGTCCTGGTACAGCATGATAGGTGCTGGTTTGGGACACATTTGTAGCCTTGAGTGACCACATGATGCTTCATGATGATGGCTTATGGTACTACACCCCATCCAGTTATTGTAACCACAGTACTACAGATAGCTTTTATTGCTATACACCTCAATGTTGTGTGTGTGCAAACATATGCACCTATAAACAATATGCATACCAATCACCATTTGCATAACCGACACATATATGTCTTCTAATGCTATTGAGTGGCTAGGTCATATGACACACACATTGGGTATGTGTGATGTTTAAATATGCAGTTGTGTTTTAGCATGCCATGGCATGGATGACACTGGCATGTCCACAATATGATCTACACTCACAATTACTACTGTACGCTGGCTATGTGGACCAATGGTATTCCATCAGTTATTCATGCACCACTGATCTTGTGTGTATACACATCATGCATGACCTAAAACTGTGTCCACAATTATTTGCTAAAGACACAGAGGCTCTAATCAGAATTGGATATTTATGTGACACACAGATACACATCCAGCCATGGTATGTATACCTGTGAGTGATGGTGCACAGTACATTAAAGAGTTTTTAATACTTGCACAGCAATGTTGTGCCCATGTATACATTGTGTTCCAGGGAGAGGCCAATCACCGAACAAATTTTCGAAACAGTCACTAGAGCCATTGATGAGGGCAAGGCAGTCCATACAGTCTACCTGGACTTGGCTAAAGCCTTCAACACAATACCCCACTCAGGGATCATAGATAAGCTCAACAGCTTAAATGTAAATCCATATGTCACAAGATGGGTTGCAAACTGGCTAAAGAACAGAACCCATAAAGTCAAAATTGCAGGAGCCATGTCAGACTCAAAGCCAGTCACAAGTGGTGTCCCACAGGGCTCTGTCCTGGGATACCTCTTGTTCGGCATTTACTTCTCAGATGTGAAATCAAACATGGGAGGGTTGTGACTGACAGAGTTCGCAGATGACTGCAAACTAGGAGCCATAGTCGATACACCAGCTGACACATACATCCTACAGAAAGGCCTCACCGAAATGGACAACTGGTGCCGGAATCATGGCCTTAAACTGAATGCCAGGAAATGTATAGTCATCCCCTTTGGGAAAAACAAAGTACCCACAAATTATCACATAGACAGTAACCCACTGAGTACGGAAAAAGTAATCAGAGACCTGGGGACCCAAGTTGATAGTGACCTCTCATTTGACACCCACGTTGCCAAAGTGGTTAGAAAGACTTTCTACCTTGCCCACCTTATCATGAAGGGGTTCACATCCAGATCAAAGGAGGTCATAGTGTCCCTGTACTCCTCCCTTATCAGGCCCATGATTGGGTATGGTGCCCCATTTGGTATGTACCTCACCCGGCACTTACAACAGCTGGATGGACCCCAGAGGTACCTCACCAAGAGGATCAAGGGTCTCCAACATATGTCATATGCTACCAGGCTAAAGAAACTCCAGCTCTATTCAGTAGCATACCACCTGCTCAGAGGTGATCTGTGCCTGACGTACAAGGCCATGTCCAACCAGGAATTGATGGACATGCTCCACCTTAAAAAATCCAAATCCATAAGAGCCATGAGAGCCAAAGATTTAAACCTCAGTACAAACATGAATAGAACATGCTGGAGGAACAGATTCATAACTCAGAGGCTTCCCATACTCTGGAACAGAATCCCAGTTCATGTTAGGCAGAGCCCCTCACTGACACTCTTCAAGAGAAATCTTGACGAGTGGATGGGAGATCATAGGTTTACCCCGGGGGTCACCCCTGTGTTACTACTTGACAGAGGCACAGTAAACTAATTTTAATAAGTAAGGGGGTCTCCAATGTGTCACTACTAGACAAAGGCACAGTATTCTAAATTTATTCTGTACACCTTAGTACCACTACATGGGGTGGTGAAAGCCACATCTCTAGGGCTAGGCTTGCAAATGCCCCAGGGCAGATAGCCTAGTACTAAACTATGAAACTATAAAACACATGCATCAAGGCCATATATACTGTTAGTAACAAGGACTGTCTACACTAGCACTGCATGCTGTTGAGCAACACATGTCCTGCATGCTGACATGTGTGATATGACTGTTTGGCTTGTGATACTGTACCCCACTATCAACTGCTATTGAGTATGTTCTGAGATTGCTGGTGGTGTGTGTGTGTGTGTGTGTGTGTGTGTGTGTGTGTGTGTGTGTGTGTCTGTTTTAGTCAGGAGTGTATTTGTGTGCATGTGTTTATGTGTGCATGTGTTCATGTGTGCATGTGTGCATGTGTTCATGTGTGCATGTGTGCATGTGTTCATGTGTTCATGTGTGCATGTGTGCATGTGTTCATGTGTGCATGTGTGCATGTGTTCATGTGTGCATGTGTTCATGTGGTCATGTGTTCATGTGTTCTGACATCATGTACGGGTCTTAAAGTGTGTTTCCTGTTTTACTCTCACAGGTGCTGAGGTTGGGCTGGTTCAGTGCAGCAGGGAACCTGATGTCACTGACACAAATAGTGTCAGGGTCTGTTGTTGGGCCACCAATTGACAGTACACAAGTCTCCACCCCATCCATGCACACAGTCATACTGCCTGCACATCCATCATTACCAATGCCCTTAGCAGGGGGACAGTGTACAGTCGGAAATGGCCAGGACAGTGTGGCATCTATGGCACATGCATCAGGACACAGCAGCCATAGCCAGACATCTGGAACGGTACCACATAGGCATATGTCCAGGGGTTTTCTTCAGAGCACTGCTGGTCATCATGCCCCTGGCAGACGTGCCACAACTCTTACAACCACACGCATGTTCCAGGCTGTCATGTAGGCACAGGCACATATGGAGCGGTACACCAGACTGGGACTAAGGGCACAGAGGGCTCATAACACCTCTTTAAATGACAGTATCCATGGCCTAGCAGGTGCCATCTGTAATTACACTGAGGTCATTGATAGACGTTGGGGTGAGACATTAGATGTCCTCCACAATGTCATGTCTATGTGTCAGGACAGTGCGGGACAGTTGAGATGTCGACGTGGACGTATGCCAACAACATCATCAGCTGGCAGTCGCCGTGGACGTCCATCAAGTCATAGCCGCTCCCATAGTGCCAGTACCAGCCCCAGCAATGTTGGGGGTGGGCTGTCCATAGACCATCCTAGAAGACCACGTGCACATGGCTCTGGCCAGTCCCAGTAGGGACCTGGATCCAGTGTACACATGTCAACCTCTGAGGATAGTACCCATTCTGGATTAGTACCCGATACTGTCTGTAGCACCCCTGCCAGGCACAGGTCCCGTATCCATGGCCAGAGATGGTGATCAGTAAAACCTGCCAGGTACAGTCTGTAGCTGTCCCACAATTCCCTGTATATGGCAGCCACATGGTGGAACTGTGTGCATGCAGACACACACACATAAACCAGACACCTAGGGCAAACACATACCCGCACACATTACATCCACATTGGCCCATAACAGAACTCTTGGCCCTCACACACGCACTCACACACACATGTCGATTGTATGGCTCAATGTAGTCCTCTGGCAAACCAACAACACACCCTGTGCATATGATGAAACCTGTGCCACCTCCTGTCATCTGTAATATTGATGCAGGAACAGGCTAACATGGTGCTGATGCACAGGGTGACTTTATAATAGAATAGCAATGTTAGCATGTTGTCAGCAGTAAAGTGTAATGATATCCTTGAAGGTGTAGCTGAGCAGGCATGATGCATTAAAGCTATAATTATCAATGTAGTATTGTTTACACCAGTATTTATTCCAATTGTGTATTGTCTGCCCATGTGCCACTTGGCTGATGTGTGTAGTTTTGTCAGCATGTGTTAGAGAGTGGACAGTAAATGTGGGATGTGTGCAGCACAGATTTGCAGGTGTACATTTGTAAACATGGTTGAGGTGCACTGTCTGCATGTACGTGCATATTGGACACATGGGCAGGGTGACATGCCCTCTATTAGACAACGTTAACACTACATAGTTTCTATTGGTGGCCAGTATGTATTGTACTACACACATTTTGGAACTTGAGTACACGTGTGTGTATGACACGGTTTGACACTGTGCTGTGGGTGATACTGTTACTATCTGTCATTGGTTTGCATTCTGGTCATATACATAACCTCAACAGCCTGACCATAAACAATTGTTAGATGATGTCTTGACAACTGACACACAGATATAGGACACACGGTAACATTTTCAGCCTTCAAGTACTATTCTGTGCCAGTAACCAGTTTTATTCACCTGCACTCAGTCCTGGGACCACCCTTGTTTGGCATATAGCTTTCTTAGGTACAAGCAAATACAGTAGGGATATGTCTGGCCACATTTGGCAATGCATACTGTGGGCTATAATGCATTCTCCAGATGACACACACATCCTCCAAAAGGGTATCATACAGACAGATACCTGGTGTCAAACCCATGCTGTAAGCTATAAGCCAAATAAAGCATAGTCATCTACTTTTACAAAACATAGTATCCCCAGAGTACCACATAGGTAGTAGCCCCCAAAATGTTGAACAGGTACCAATGTATACATAGAGCCATGTGTTATGTCATCTCTCTTTTGATAATCACATTTCCAAAGGGTTTTGGAAATCCCTCTGTGGATCACATAAGCAATAAGGGATCTGCATGCATATCCACAAAGGTTGTTGCACACCTATAATAAATAGCCATCTTTGACAGAGTTTGCTGCTTTTGAACAGGTTTCAAATATACCTCAGGCATAAACCCTCACTCACACTATTCAATAGAAACCATAATGAGTGTATGTGAAACGAATGACGTAGGCCAGGGATCACTGCAGTGGCTAGTCTTGTCACAAGCATACAGATGTGACCTAAGGTCTGGAAAGTGGCAGCACACTCTGGCAAAGATAACAGATGTGTTCATGGAGAAAGCAGGGTTCCCACCTATGAAATAATTGAGGTCACATGTATGTATATGTATTTGCCACACAGCTACCTGACGTGTGTAATGCACATACTGTTGTCATTGTGATATGTCATATAGTAGTAAAAGAAAAAC
Organism: Protopterus annectens; assembly: GCF_019279795.1. Classification (NCBI taxonomy): domain Eukaryota; kingdom Metazoa; phylum Chordata; order Ceratodontiformes; family Protopteridae; genus Protopterus; species Protopterus annectens. Next base: position 1,329,575,434 of record NC_056733.1, read on the forward strand.
CCACATCACATTGACCAACAGTGTCACACACACACAGTCACCAAGTGCAAGATTCAAACCCCTATCTAACTACTTTATGTTACTACAGAAGTGTGCAGTAACATGACGTGCGATACACATTACTGGGAGTGCTGTTTTCCACAGGTATATTTGTAGGATGGTGACATCATCAGACTTGACAAAGATGAGTATACCACTTTTAAGGTGTTTCAGTAGTCTTCAAAAAGGTTGCTCCTCTCCAAGGAGACACACAGACACACACTCATACAGTTGGCAAATGCAGGATTCAAACCCCTACCTAACTATTTTAGGATACTAGAGCAGTATGCATTAACATGATGTGCTATACACATTATTAGCAGCTCTTTTTTTCCACAGGTATATTTGTAGGATGGTGACATCATCAGACTTGACAAAGATGAATATACCACTTTTTAGGTGTTTCAGTAGTCTTCAAAAAGGTCACTCCTCTTCACAGAGACACACGCAAACAGTTATCAAGTGCAGGATTCAAACTCCTACCTAACTACTTTATGAGACTACAGCAGTATGCCTTTACATGACACGCTATACACATTACTGGGCATTCTCCTTTCCACAGATATATTTGTAGGATAGTGACATCTTCAGACTAGACAAAGTGGGTTATATTAGGTGACATTAGGCGGGCTACATAGAAGGAATTTCTAAACACTTTGGCAATGTGATCATCAAAGGAGAGTTTACTATCTACCTGGGTCCCCAGGGCCATAATTACATTCTCCGTACATACTGGATTACCACCTATGTGGTAATTTGTGTGCACTCTGTTTTAACCAAAGGGGATGACTATGCATTTTTTGGCATTCTGCTTGAGGGCATTGTTTTGACACCAGGTATCTGTCTCTGTAAGACCCTTCTGGAGGATGTCTGTGTCAGCCGTCGAGTCGATTATGGACCACAGTTAGCAGTCATCTGCAAACTTGTTCAGCCATACTCCTCCCATGCTTGCCTGTACCTCTGAGCAGTATCTACTGAACAGGTGGGGTCCCAGGACCAAGACCTGTGGGATGCCATTTGTGACTGGTTTAGAGTCGGACATGGCATCCGCAACTCTGAACATGTGTGCTTGATCTGTGAGTCAGTTGGCCACCCATCCTGTGACATAGGTGTTAATGTTCAAGCTGGTAAGCTTGTCCATGATGCCAGAGTGGGGAATTGTGTCAAAGGCCTTAGTGAGGTCCAGGTGGGCTGTGTGGACTACTTTCCCCTCCATCTGTGCCCTTGGTAACTGTTTCAAAGAAGTCAACTAGGCTTAGGAGGCAGGATCTGCCTTTAACAAAGCAAAGTTGGGTAGAGTCCAGTGTCTGGAGGATCCCAATGTCTCTGTTTATGGGTTGCATGATAATTTGCTCCATAGCTTTGCAGACCAGGCTGAGTAGGCCTATAGGGCAATAGTTTCCAGGTTCTGTTGTGGCAACACCTTTGTGGAGCTGGATGACTGTTGCTGTATGTCATTCTTTGGGTACATAGCCTGTGGTAAGGTTGAGTCGGGACAGTGAATGTAGGTGGGGATGTAGTTCCTTTTGGGGCTGGTGTAAGACGCAGCCTGGGACACCATCCAGTCCCATTGATACTGTGTTCTTAGCTTTGGAGAGGGCTGTTTTTACATGCATGTCCATGAAGTCTGGGGCTCTGCATTTTTCTGGGATGGACACAGGCCCTTTTGGGGGTGATGGAGGGGGAAGTTTGCACTGAACTTGTCTGCCAGGATGTGGGCAATGTCAGTTGGTTCAGTGTATTTTTTGCCATTTTGCAGTAGCTGACAGCATATTTGAGAGTTGCCACCTAAATGTTTGGAATAGCTAACAAAGGCTTTGTGGTTGTTATTCTTACATTCCTTGGCAATTTGTCTTTTGAAACTGGCCTTGGATTATTTTATGAGTAATCATTGTTTCTTCCTAATAATGATCAGTGATGCCTTTCCTTTTGTGAAGTTTGCTCTATCATGTGTTTGTTTCCTCCTTCTGTTGTATAGCTTATTTATGGGCAACGACCACCAGATTGGTTTCTTATTTTATGAGGAGTGCGTCTTGGTTTTATTTGGGATGTCTCAATCCATGCATCTCTGTAGATGCTCATAGAATGAACTTGTAAATGATTCTGCAGATTGTATAGCATTATCCTATAGCAAGGGGGCTTTGGAACTTTCCACTTTGGTCTTGAGAAGTGTGCAGTTTTCTTTTGAAAATTTCTTCACAGTGGTGTCCTTGACTGGGGGATGGGATGTGGATGTCTAGTGTGATTAGTTTATGATCTGATATTACCAGCGAGGGGTTTATCTCTCTTGTGGAGCACTTGTATCCCATGTTGGTGATGATCAGGTCTAGTATGTTGTCACCTCTAGTGGGCATGGTGACCAGCTGTTCCAGGGTGTTTGAGTTTTTAAACTCAGGAAGCATTGGGCAAAGGACGTTGTACACAAGTAATTTTACCAGTCAATGTTTGGGTAGTTGTAATCTCCTCATATAATGGTGTTTGGTAGGACCTTTATATTTTCAACTGTTCTCAGGAATACTGAGTGAGGTTCCTAAGACAAGGTAGGTGATCTGCAGCAGGCTAAAATCTGATAAGCAGCTTTGCCCAATGTTAGTCGTACTTGCATGGTCTCCAAGGCCTCATGCTGTGCCACTAACCTGAAGGTGTGGGTATCCATAAGGTAAATGGATACACCCCTTCCTTTTGTATTTCACTCTGGGTTTTGGGGCCGAAGATCAGAGGGATTGTGAGTGTTTTACATGGAGCATGTCCAACAGCTCTGTGTTTGACATAGATTTGTATGTTAGGCAGAGATCACCTCTGAGTAGGCGATATGCGAGAGAGTACAGCTGAAGCACTTTGAGACGGTCTATGCATGGCATGTATTTCAGGCTGCTAATGCTCTTTGTGAGGTATTTCTGCAGGCTTTCCAGTTGTTGTAGATGTCTTGTGAGGTACATAGAAAAAGGGGCGTTGTACTCTATTACGGATCTAGTGAGTGACGAGTAGAGGGGAACAATGTCCTCTTCTATTCTGCATGAGACACCTTTTGTGATGAGGTGTGCCATGTAGAAGGATTTCCTGACTACTGTGGGGATGTGATTATCACAGGTGTGTCCACTGTCCACCTGTGACCCAAGGTCTCTTATCACACTTTCAGTGTTAAGTGAACTACCGCCTATGTTGTAGTTCATGGCTACAGAGTTTTTATCAAAGGGGATGACAATGCACTTTTTGGCATTGAGCTTGAGGCCATGGCTTTGACACCAGGCATATGTCTCAGTGAGGCCCTTTTGTAGGATGTCCACATCTTTAGTAGGTTCAATTATTGCTCCTAGTTTGCAGTCATCTGGAAACTTCATTAGCCACAGACCTTCCATGATAAAGTTTACTTCAGGGAAGTAGATACCAAACAGGACAGGACCCAGGACTGAACCCTGTGGTACTGCACTTGTCACTGGTCCAAAGTCATACTTGGAGTCTACTACTTTCACAGTGTGTGTTCTGTCAGTGAGCCAGTTGGCAACCCATCTTGTGACATAGCAATTTATACCTAGTTTAGTGAGTTTATCTATAAATCCAGAGTGGGGGATGGTCTTGAAAGCCGTGGCAAGATCTACATAGGCTGTGTGAACCACCTTACCCTTGTCTATGGTTCTGGTGACTGCTTCAATGATGTCTATCAGGTTTAGGAGACATGATCTGCCTTTTACAAACCCAACATGGTTGTGGTCCAGAGTTTGGAGATTACCAATGTCTTTTTTTATAAGTTATATGATGATACATTCCATAGCCTTGCAGAGCAGGCTCATCAGGCTAATGGGGCGCTAGTTCCTGGGGTCCGTGGTGGCTCCCCCCTTGTGTAGTGGGATAACCATTGCTGTGTGCCATTCAGCAGGCATAAAGCCTGAGGTGAGGCTATGACTAAACATGGTACATAGGTGTGGTGCCTGTTCGTTCTGTAGTTTGTGTGGAACACAGCCTGGGATGTTATCTTGTCCCATGGATGCTGTGTTCCTGGCTTTAAAGAGTGTTTTTTACCTATACAGCCATGATGACAGCAACTTTGCAGTCTTCCGTTATAGAGATGTGCTCTTTCGTGGGTGAGAAGGGGGTAAAGTTAGCACTGATCCTATCTGCCAGGAAGTTGGCAATATCAGTTGGGTCTGTATATTTAGTGCCATTGTGCTGTAACTCAGAGCAGATCTGAGTGTTGCCATTGAGATTCTTGACATAGCTATAGAATGCTTTGTGGTTGTCTTTAGAATCAGTGTCAATTTTGTTTTCATAACTAGCTTTGGAGGATTTTATCAGGGATCAGCTTTCCTGAAAACATTGGAGAACATGAAGATCTCTCCGAACACCATTATATTGGGCGACTTCAACTACCCAAACATAGACTGGGAGCATTACTCAAGCCCCAGCACCTTAGCCCAAAGGTTCCTGGAATTTATAAACTCAAATGCTATGGAACAACTAGTCACCACTCCCACAAGAGGGGAAACCATACTAGACCTGATCATTACCAACATGTGGACTCTATGCTCCATACCAGAAGTATATCCCTCCTTGGTAAGATCAGACCATAAATTAATTTCACTGGATATCCACATCCCGACCCCACCCCCAGCCCAGAAAACCACAGTGAAAAACTTCTCAAAAGTGAGCTTCACACTTCTCAAAACTGAAGTGGAATCCTTCAAGGGCCCGTGGAAACTACGGCCCAAACTGCAGAATCCTATATAAACGCATTCTACGAACATCTCCAGGAATGCATGGATCATGCTATCCCAAACAAAATCAAGACCCAATCATCCAAAGGCAGGCGTCCAGTCTGGTGGACCCCAGCCATAAATAAACTGTACAACAGAAGGAGGAAGCTACTACATGATAGAGCAAAATCCCTAAAAGGGAAGGCATCTCTGATCAGTACTAGCAAAAAATTACGATCCCTCATAAAATCCTCCAAGGCCAGCTTCGAGAGAAAAATTGCACAGGACACTAAAGACAATCATAAGGCTTTTTTCAGTTATGTTAGGAACCTGGGATGCAACTCCCAGACTTGTTCTGAGTTGATTCTAAATGACAAAAAATACACTGAACCCACAGACATCGCCAATATCCTGGCAGACAGGTTCAGTGCAAACTATTCCACCTCCTCCCCCCCAAAAGAGCAAGTATCTATCCCGGCAGAGTGCAGCCTCCCAAACATCTCTGATGCTCAGGTGAAGGCCACCCTCTCCAAAGCAAAAAACACTGCTTCCATGGGACCATATGGCATCCTGGGTTGCGTCCTACATGAAATCCAAGAAGAACTAATCCCTCAAGTAAAACTGCTGTACAATCTCAGCCTCACTACAGGATATGTGCCCAAAGAATGGCGTACAGCAATAGTGGTCCCACACCACAAAGGTGGCGCCTCTGCGGACCCTGGAAACTATCGCCCCATAAACCTGACTAGCCTAGTCTGCAAGGCTATGGAGAGGATCATCATGGAACTCATAAACAAAGACATTGGGGACCTACAGACACTAGATCCTACCCAATTTGGCTTTGTCAAGGGCAGATCCTGCCTTTTGAACCTGGTCGACTTCTTCGAAACAGTCACCAAGGCCATAGATGAAGGGAAGGTAGTCCACACAGCCTATCTGGACCTCGCAAAGGCATTTGACACAATACCCCAATTGGGCATCATAGATAAGCTATCCAGCATAAATATAAACCCCTATGTCACAAGATGGGTCGCAAACTGGCTCAAAGACAGAACCCACAGAGTCAGAGTTGCTGGAGCCATGTCAGACTCGAAACCGGTCACAAGTGGCATCCTACAAGGTTCTGTCCTGGGACCTCTCTTGTTCGGTATTTACTTTTCTGAGGTACAGGCCAATGTAGGAGGACTATGGCTCACCAAGTTCACAGATGACTGCAAACTGGGTGCCATAATCGACTCTCCAGCTGACACAAACATCCTTCAAAAAGGTCTTGCAGAGACGGATAACTGGTGCCAGAGCCATGGTCTAAAGCTAAATGCCAAAAAGTGTATAGTCATACCCTTTGGCAAAATCAATGTGCCCACAAATTACCACATAGGTGGTAACCCATTAAGTACAGAGAAAGTAATTAGGGATCTGGGGGCCCAAATTGATAGCAATCTCTCCTTTGACAACCACATTGCCAAAGTGGATAGAAAGACCTTCTACATAGCCCACCTCATCATGAAAGGATTTACATCTAGATCAAGAGAGGTAATTGTGCCCCTTTATTCATCCCTCATCAGGCCCATCATAGAATACAATGCCCCCTTTGGGATGTACCTTACCCGACACCTGCAGCAATTAGAAAGACCCCAAAAGTACCTCACCAGGAGGATCAAGGGACTCAAACAGATGCCATATGCTGCTCGGTTAAAAAAACTCCAGCTCTACTCAGTTGCATACCGCCTACTTCGAGGCGATCTATGCCTGACATATAAAGCTATGTCCAACCCAGAATTAATGGACATGCTCCACCTCAGTAAATCTAAATCCCTTAGAGCCACGCGACCGAGGGACTTGAACCTCAGCACAGAAATAAATAGAACATGCTGGAGGGACAGATTCATAACCCAGAGGCTCCCTTCACTCTGGAATAGAATTCCAATTCATGTTAGGCAGAGCACCTCACTGACTCTCTTCAAGAAGAATCTTGATGAGTGGATGGGGGATCATAGGTTTGTCCCAGGGATTACTTCCGTGTCACTATTAGACAGAGGCACAGTAAACTAAACTTTAAAAAGGGCACAGTATACTCAAATCAAGGGGTGGCGTAAGCCAAACACAATCGGGCTAGGCTTATAAATGCCCCAGGGCAGATAACCTAGCATAAACCTATGAACCTATGATCACAGCTTCTTACTGATGTGGACCATAGAGCTCCTCCCCTCAAGAGATTTTACCCTCTTTTCCAACAGTTTCTTCCTTCTGTTGTGCAGTTTGTTTATGGCAGGGGAACACCAGATTGGCTTCCTTTTCTTGGAGGATAGTGTCTGGGTTCATTTTGGGATAGCACGATGCATGCAATCATGTAAGTGCTTATAAAGTGCAATTGTGAAGGATTCAGTAGTCGTAACTGTATTGTCCATCTGCATGGGTGTCCTGCAGTTCAGCACTTCTGTCTTAAGAAGCATGAAGTTGGCTATGGAGACATTTTTTAACATGGTTTCCTTAATGGGGGTGTGGGTCCAGAATGTGGATATTTGGGTAATTAGCTTATGGTCAGATGGGACCAATGAGGCACTGACTTCAGGTGTGGAACACCGATCATGCAGGACAAACCAAACAACATAACCAACACAAATAACCACAAAGTGAGCTAAATGCTACTCATTGCCAGAAGTCTCAGCCTCCAGATGCACACACTCGAGGCACTTCTCATTATGGAGAATATTGATATCTGTGCAGTAACAGAAACCTAGTTCAAGGCTCCAGACAGCACACCAGCACTACCAGGATACTACTCATTCCATACCTTCCAGCATCAGAACCTGAATCATAGCACATAGGGTGAGGATGTATCCATATTCATCAAGGATACCTACACCTCTCTCTATATGCTCTCTACAGGATATGTACCCATAGAATGTTGTACAGCAACATTCTTCACACTTCACAGGGGTGGGGCCACAAAAACCCCTTGACATTCATGCTCTATGAGCCTGATGAGTGTGTTCTGCAAGGCAATGGAGCCAATCATAATGGAAGTCAACAATACAGAGATTGGGTACCTTCACAGAGTTGAGCACACCTAGCTTGGCTTTGTCAAATGCAGACCACGCCTCCTAAACTGGGAGGATTTCTTTGACAGTTACCCAGGCTACAGATGATTGTAATGAGCTCAACACAGCCTACCTGTACCTCGCTAAGGCCTTTGACACCATTCCCCAGTCAGGTATCATATATGAACTCACCAACCTGGCCATGAATCCATACATCACAAGATGGATTGAAAACTGGCTCACAGATAGATCCCACACATTAAGAGTTGCTGGCTACATGTCAGACTCTACACCGGTAATGACTGGTGTCCCCCAGGGTTCAGTCCTGGGGTCCCTCCTGTTTGGTATAGACTTCTCAAATGCACATGCCAATACAGGAGGACTGTGGTTGACTAAGTTTGCTGGGAACTGTAAAGTGTTTGCCATAACAGATTCCCCGGAAGACAGACATATTCTCCAGAAGGGACTCTATGAAACAGATGTGTGGTGTCAGAATCATGGCCTCAAGCTCACTGTGGAGGAATGCATAGTAATCCTCTTTGTTGAAAACAAAATACCCACAAACTACCACATAGGTGTTACCCCCTTAAAAAAGACAAGGTGATAAGGGATCTGGGGACACAAGTAGATAGTCATCTTTCTTTTGACAACCATGTTGCCAAATTGATTGGGAGATCCTATGTGACCCATCTAATCAACAAAGGGTTTGCATCAGGATCCAAAGAGGTAGTGTTGGCACTCTACACTTATGTCATCAGACCCATCATTGAGTACAGTGCACCATTTTGGATGTACTCGACTTAGCATATCCAGCAGCTGTAGAGACCACATAGGTACCTCACCAAGAGGATTACCGGCCTCAAACAGTTGTGTTATGCAACACAACTGGTAAAACTAAATCTGTTCTTCGTTGCGTACCACCTACTCAGAGGCACACTCTGCCTAACATACAGAGCCATGTCCAACACATAACTGTTGAACATGCTCCATCTACAGATAACAACATTGAGTCGCCCTGCACATTCCAGGGATATGAACCTCATCAGAACGATGAATACAACATGCTGGTGGGATAAAGTACCATCCCAGACACTTGCCTTACTGTGGAACAGAGTCCCAATGTACATCAGACAGAACCCCTCGCTGACACTCTTCAATTGGAACCTTGATGAGTGGATGGGAAACAGACAATTCATGGCAGGCATCACATCAGCAGTCCCACTAGAAAGGGGCTTAGGGTACTAACTATTAGAACTAGGCCTTAGGAGACTACCCAATGGTGTGGTGAAAGCTGCACAACTTGTGTAGGCTGATATATGCCTTCTTGGAGATAGTCTACTACATACCTATGAACCTATGTGACAGGTACATGTCTACAGATAGTAGATGTGTACTTCATTGTACAGTCATGTTGTACAGCAGGCACATGGACCACATACACTGTAATGCTTACAGATACTGCTGGCTGTTATGTACAGTGGGAGAGATGTGCACCTCATGTCTTTCGTGCCACTAGGATGTGTGCTGGGTGGGACAGTCCTGGATGGCTCCTTGTCATAGTCACCTTCTTACACACATCTCTGCCCATCCATATTTGGCTTATTATACTGTGTTCCCCCTACACACACACACACATATATATATATATATATATATATATATATATATATATATATATATATATATATATATATAGGTACATAGGTAGGTAATAGGCTATCTGCCTGAAGGCATATATTAGTATGGCCAGAGTGTGCAGCTATCACCACCCAGGGAGTTAGTTCCCTAAGCCTCTGTGTAGTAGAGCTGATGAAGTGATCCATGGTGTGACAGTTCAGTTTCACATACACTCATCAAGGCTCCTCTGGAAGACTGTCAGTGAGGGACTCAGCTTAATGTCGATTGGGAGCTTGTTCCAAAGCAAGGGAAGTCTGTGAGTTAGTAATGTATCCCTCCAACATGTTCTATTTAATGTTGTGATGATGATATCCCTAGAGCATGTGGTACAGTGAGCTTGGGTTTACTTCAGATAATGCATGTACATCAGTTCTGCATTGGACATGGACCTGTCTGTTGGGCAGAGATCTCCTGAGTAGACAGTATGCAACAGAGTACACGTTGAGTTAAATTCAGTCTTGTTGCATGGGGCAACTGTTTGAGGCCAGTAATCCTCTTGTTGAGGTACTTCAGTGGTTTTTCCAGCTGCTGATGGTGCCTAGTCAGATTCATTGCAAGTGTGTTGTGGTACTCTCTGATGGGTCTGATGACTGATGAGTAGAGGGAACCTCCTTTGACCTACATGCAAAGAACTTGGCAGTTTGTGGGAACACATAGCATGATTTTCTAACCACTTTGTGAATGTGTTTCTGGAAGTAGAGATGACTACCCACATGTGTCCATAGATCCCTTATTATCACCTCCATATTTAGGGTGTTGGCACCTATGTGGTATTTGTATGACTGTAGCTCGAGGCCATAATTTTGACACCACATCTGTCTGACTGAGACCCTTTTTAAGGATGTCTCTGTTGTCCCAAACATCAATTATGACAACTTTTTTGCAGTCATCCACAAACTTTGCTAAACATAGCCCTTGTGTGTTTGACTGTATTTCTGAAAAGTATACACCAGACAGGAGGGGTCCCAGGACTGAGCCATGGGGGACAGCAGTTGTTACCAGCTTGAACAGGAGACCACAATTCTTACCTTGTGGGATCTAACTGTGCCCCAGTTGGCAATCCATCTGATGACATACATATTTATGCACAGGTTGTTGATTTTTGTGGATACGACATATGTCTGGGATGTTGGAAAAGGGCTTTTCAAGGTCTATGTGGGACATGTGTAGCTCATTTCATTGATGTATGTCTTGGATGACTGCCTTGAAAACAGTCTAGCAGGTTTGGGAACCATGATCTGCCCCTGACCAAACCAAAATTGGTAGGGTTGGGTGTTTGTAGGCTCACAATAGCTCTGTTTATGAGTTCCATCATGATGGGCTCCATGGCCTTGCAGATCAGGTTTAATAGGCTTATAAGACAATAGTTCCCATGGTCTGTTGTGCACCAACACTTGTGGAGTGTGCCAAATGTTGCTGTAATGCATTCAACAGCTTCATATCCTGTACAGAGGGTGAGTCTCAACAGACTGTTCAGGTGCAGGGTCTGTTTGTTTTGGAGTTCACATATGACACAGCTAGGGAAACCATGTCATCCCATAGACGCCATGTTTTTAGGTTTGGAAAGAGCTGTTTAACCATTGTATATGTGATTTCTGGGTTTTTACAATCTCCAGGTATGATAATGGGCCCTTTTGTCAGTGAGGGGGGGTAAATATTATGAACCTGTCTGACAAGATGTTGGCAATGTCAGTCATGTACATGTATTCATTGACAGTTTGCACTGACTCAGAACATATATGAGTTTACATTGATATTTATGACATAGCGAAAGAAAGCTTCATGGTTATCTATGGACTCTTTAACAATATTTTTGCCAGAACATGGATTGGATAATGTTAGGAGTGCTCATTGTTTATTGATGATACTGATCGGAGATTTATTGATCTTCTTTGAATTTTCACTTTCTTTGAACAACTTAAGTACTTGTAGTACATAGTTTGATTATGACAGGAGTCCAATATATTATATGGGTCTGTTTTCATATAACTGTGTGCGCAAGGTAGGATTGGTGAATAGTGACAAGTTTCTGGGGTAAGAACTGCAACTGCCAGATATGTGTGGCCCACTGCTGTACGCAGACATGGCCTAAATGTGTGAGCATGCCCAGTATGACCTTTCAGTATGTTGTTGATTGACATTTGCTTTGTTTATTTAGGTGTGTGAGCACCCCCAGTATGACCTTTCAGTATGTTGCTGACTGAAATTTGCTAAATCTGTTAACGTGTGTGAGCATGCCCAGTATGGGCACCTTGTTTATCTCAACACTGTACTGCTACTGGTTGTAATGTAATAGAGTAAGGTATAAGAAAAATAGTACAATAGTAAGGAAACCTTGTTTATTTCAACACTGTATCGCAATTTGTTGTAATGTAACAGAGTAAGTTATACACCGCTTATTTTACTTCTATATGTCTGTTTGTTAAAATGAGCACAAGAGGAAGAAGAAAGTAGCTTATTTCCTAGTAAAGTCCTCACACTGAATGGCTTGGATAAAATTACTGTAAGCTGGTTCAGTGGTTAATGCAATGAGCTAGCTAAAATTAACCAAATACTGGGCAGACTATTTGTGAGCACTGCCAGAAGGTTATTAAGTGGCAATTCCTCCATGTGTTTGTGTAAAAGGTGAAATGTTATCCAAATTAGACTTGCACTCTAGCGCTAGTCAACCGTAACCTAGTATTAAGTGCAATCCCTGGGAATACTTGAGCAACAACACCAACCCCTGTACGTGCTATGAACAGCGATGAAACGCTATCCGATTGAGACCTTTATCTCGGATATTCTTGGGTGCACTGACCAATACTTTTAAAAAATGCTAACCTTTGTTCGTGCGATGGTCAAACATTCATCACACATCACTTGCTAACCACAACCAGTACTATATTTATTTAAAATAAAAGGAAAGCTATAGTAGGACTTGCGTGTACTGGTGAGAAATATTCTAACAACGCCAACCTTTGCACGTGTGATGATAAGCGTTCAGCGCACATCACCTATTAACCATTTTCCGGCATTATATGCATCTATATAAGGGGATGATAATATTAAGGACCCTATGCTTAAACAGTGAGTGTGCGATAACTGTATAAAGAAGGGTGAAATATAGCTGGTCCTAAGGGAACATATAGCTATCTGGTTCTCACTGAGAGTGCTAGGCACACAATAACCGAAAACGCCTACCTTTGTATGTGTTTGTGCTAGCATTTCCTGATCATAACCAGCTCTAAATGTTACTTCATTGCTGTTTATAGGTACAGTTTACTGAAATTACACCTAGCCCATGTTATACTGCCCTTTACAGGATGTAGATTGTTTGTTTTCCCTTGATTGCTTTACTGTATCTTACCTTGCCCGAAAGCATTTGTGGACCTAGTTCTTTGAGATATTGTGAAATTTACTACAGTGTGCCAAGGATTATCTAAACTGCTTACTAAGGTGCATTTAATTAGTATGGTTGTTTGAATGTATGATGGAAACACTACTGAATACTTGTGGTTAACTGTTCTACAACAATGTTTGCTTGAAAGTATGCTGAACATGCTATTCTGAATAATAGTGTTAAACTATTCTATTGCAGAGTATATGCAATTATGTATCAATGTGTTTCTGTTACTGTTTAACTAAGTGCAATTTCTCTTTCTGTATTCTCCCCTCTTCTCCAGCTTTCTAATCCTGACCTTCTCTCTGACTACACCTGACTCAGAGGCCTACACCTAACCTTTCAACAGAACAAACCATAATTTATTCACCCCCTTATGGGAAAAGGACTAAGCTCTTCATAGAAGAACTTATCAAAGAATGTATAATTGCTGCTAAACCTTGTACCATTAAAGTTGTATTATTTCTGCTAAGTGTTCGGTATGCTCCCTTGCTAGGAAACCAGCAGCTAAACACTAATTTCACCCTGTATTCTCCAATATCAGCCCACCTCTAGACCACCTTTCATCACTCTCCCCCTTAACATAATCTAGCCTAGGGATCTTCCCCGGTGAATTCTCAGGTGCACTTCACATTTTGTCCACTAGGTGGCACCTTCTCCATACTCTTCCCAAGTTTCTATATCTTTTAATTTACTCCCTAGTATTCCACACAGGTTTTTAACTTCCCCCTTTCCTTTCTCCCTCTGCCTTCTGTAAACACTGCTGGTAACAAATCCCCTGACCCTTGCACGTACCTTCTCCACTCCATAGTTCACTGATAGGTTCTCACTCTCTTTCTGCCTTCCTTGGTTCTTCCCGCTCCGTTCGCCCTATGGGCTCACTCCGCTCCCCTACCCTACCCTCAAATCCCACCCACCCCCAGTACCTCTACATTTATATCTCAATAGTCCCACCCACTTCACTCCCAACCAATCACATACCATATCTCTGTCTACACCCACTTCCCTACCCCACCCATTCAAACATTACTCATCCTCCCAGAAAGCCCTACCTTACCAATTAGAACCATTCTTGCAAGTCTACACCCACTACCAAACCCACCTACATTATTCATTACTCCATACCATCCTCCCATAATTAATCAAAGACATACCTAGTTACTGTACTTAAAACCCGACAGCATCTATAAGTTCACTGCAAACAACATAGCAAATCCTAACTGTTCCTCTACACCTCTTGCATTTTCAAAAACTACCTTTACAAATGTTGCCAAAACCCCTACCCTCCTCTACTCTACTACTATTTCTTCCCAACATAGTCTACATTTACTACCTCACCCAGCCCATATATATTAACCACTCACAAGCCTTTCACATAACAATACATCTCAACTCACCTCATGCAAAAACACACACAACAATTTCTCCCCATCTTTACCCTATAAAAAGCCATCTACTTTTTACCTATAAACTTATCAACACTCAAAAACGCCACACCCCTATAGCACCTAACAATTCTTTCAACAACATAATAACAAACAAACCAAACTCAAAATATGCCAATTATCTCTCCAACCTAACCCTATACCTACTAACCATTCTACTATCAGGTGATATTCACCCAAATCCAGTCCCCTCCACCTCATCCACCATAGATAAATCTATACTATTCACCTCCCTAAACTCCCAAAGCATAGTAAACAAAGTGCCAAACCTTCATGCTTGGCTTACACATAATAAACCAGATATCCTAACTATCTCAGAAACTTGGCTAAAACCCCACATAAAAGACCACGAAATAATACCACTAAACTATTCAATCATCAGAAAAGACAGATCCCACAAAAAAGGAGGTGGAGTAGCTCTAATATACTCATCCTCCTTGACAGTCACCCCTTATAACAAAACCATACCTAATTTCAATAATGCAGAACTACTCCTATCACTACTCCAAATCAATAAAACAAACACATATGTATAGCTTCCTCTACATCCCTCCTGGAATAACATTACCACACTTGAGAATATCCTATTCTGGCTCTCCACTAACATCAATAATGAAATCATAATTTTGGGTGACACAAATATCAACTGGTCCTCCATCCAATCCTCCACAAACCCACTTAATATCAACCTCTATAACTTCTCACAGCTTATTAACAACATAACTCGCCCCTCAAAAAACACTTCAAATGGTAGCATTCTAGACTGGATTTTAGTGTCCCACCCCCACTACTTCTCTGATAGCGGCACACTCCCAGACTCCCTTAGTGATCACCTGCCCATCTTCACATATCGTCTCCCCACTTCTATACAGAAAACACATAACTACATTACCACCCGCAACCTCAAAAACTTTAACCCAATAACATTCTCTGACTCCCTAAAAGTAACTGACTGGAACATTCTAAAAACTTTACCTCTATATAACGCTGTGGACCACTTCAACACAACCTTTTTAAATCTCCTAGACCACTATGCTCCTCTAAGAACTAAAAGAATTAAACTAAAAACCTCCCCATGGCTAACTAAAACCACACTCATAACCATGCGACATAGAGACAAACTCTGGGCACTTTACCAGAAACATAAATCTCCACTAATTCATAATGAATTCAGGACACTTAGAAACCAAGTAAAAAAGCTTGTTATCACTGATAGACAAAACTACTTCTTCACCCTCCAAAATACTAATAAAACAAATCCTCAGAAATTCTGGAAAGGAATCTCTAGCCTAATCAATCCTGGCAGAACAGTCTACCACAGTCCAGATCCAAACGCCACTGACATGGACTTGGCTACTCAATTCAACTCTTTTTTCATTGACTCGATTTCTAAACTAACCTCCTCTTTCTCTAACACTGCCACATCCTCAACTTCTCCCCCATCCTCCTCTACTAACACTTTTCCCCCCACTTCCAATACCACCCCCACTTCCTCTACTATTCCACCACCCTCCAACTCCCCACCTTTCTCACTAAAACCTATCCCCACATCAACCATCAAAAAACTTCTCCAGAAACTAAAGCCATGCTCCAATGCCCCAGACAACATTCCTTCATACTTTCTTAGCATATCTGCAGAAGCCATTGCCTACCCTATCAGTATTCTAATTAACGCTCTATCCAAGAAAGCATAGTACCACAAATTTGGAAAAAAGCCTTCATCATACCTTTGCATAAAGGTGGCAATAATAACAGTACTTCAAACTTCCGTCCCATAGCTATCCTGTCCCCCATCTCTAAACTCCTAGAAAAGTGTATCCATATACAGCTCCTACCTTACCTCTTAGACAATCACCTAATGACTCCAACCCAACATGGTTTTAGACCCGGTCATAGCACCATGACAGCCCTCCTTTCCTTCTCAGAAACCATTAATAAAGCAAGGGACTCTGGCAACATTGTTTCTACCCTGCTACTGGATCTCTCAAAGGCCTTTGACACTATTTCCTACAAACTACTTTTAACTAAACTCTCCCAACTTAACTTATCACCTTCCTCACTGAATTGGTTCTCTAGTTATTTATCTAATAGATTTCAAGCAGTCAAATGGAAAAAAGCCACCTCCTCATTCCTTAATACCCCTACAGGAGTCCCCCAAGGTTCCATATTAGGTCCTCTTCTGTTTAATATATTCATAAATGACTTTCACAATTCCATCCCATTTTCCAATATTATTCAATACGCAGATGATTCAACTATTATCTGCTCAGCCACAACCCTCCCAGTACTCCAAAAACTTACACAAGATGCATTCTCAATCACTGAACATGGATGAAAGCAAATCACCTAGCTCTCAATGCCTCTAAAACCAAATTAATGATATTTACCCCTTCTAAACACAACACTCTCAACACAAACACCTTCTCTATTACCAGCAACAACAACTGATCCTTGGAACTGGTGTCAGAAACCAAGTTACTTGGGGTACAAATTGACAATCAACTCAAATTCAACTCCCACATACAACTTAATATCAAAAAAACTCATCAAAAACTAGGCATGCTCTACCGACAAAATCGCTACCTTACACCCTCAACTAAAATCACTCTCTGTTCTACATTCCTTATCCCCTCTCTTCTATATGGAGCCCCACTCCTAACTAACCTTCTATCTTCCCTCAAAACACAACTTTCCTCATGCTACAACAAAATAGCCAAATTCGCACACAGTCACAAAGCATCTGCCCACCAGTGCTCTTCTCTCCACAAACTCAACTGGCTTGAACTAACCAATCAACTCATCTATACTCAACTTTCTCTAGCTCATAAGCTCATTTTCAAACCCTCCCTTTGTCCATCCCTTTCCTCTGCCTTTAAAATGCATCTTCCCAACAGAGCTCTCAGAACTAATAAGCAAAACCTAATTGAGTTATACAAACCAACTCGTCCCCCAGGTAAAAACCTCCTATCCTATGGTCTAGCACATCTCTGGAACTCTCTACCTCCATCCATTCGTACCACTTCCAACCACTATTCATTCAAAAAATCTCTTCACTCTTACCTACTAACCCAGTGGGAATGCTCCTGCACCCATCTATCATATCTACTGACCCAATGGGAATGCTCCTGCACCCATCCATCATATCTACTGACCCATTGGGAATGCTCCTGCACCCATCCATCATATCTACTGACCCAATGGGAATGCTCCTGCACCCATCCATCATATCTACTAACCCAGTGGGAATGCTCCTGCACCCATCCATCATATCTACTAACCCAGTGGGAATGCTCCTGCACCCATCCATCATATCTACTAACCCAATGGGAATGCTCCTGCACCCATCCATCATATCTACTAACCCAGTGGGAATGCTCCTGCACCCATCCATCATATCTACTAACCCAATGGGAATGCTCCTGCACCCATCCATCATATCTACTAACCCAGTGGGAATGCTCCTGCACCCATCCATCATATCTACTAACCCAATGGGAATGCTCCTGCACCCATCCATCATATCTACTAACCCAGTGGGAATGCTCCTGCACCCATCCATCATATCTACTAACCCAATGGGAATGCTCCTGCACCCATCCATCATATCTACTAACCCAGTGGGAATGCTCCTGCACCCATCCATCATATCTACTAACCCAATGGGAATGCTCCTGCACCCATCCATCATATCTACTAACCCAGTGGGAATGCTCCTGCACCGATCCATCATATCTACTAACCCAATGGGAATGCGTCTGCACCCATCCATCATATCTACTAACCCAATGGGAATGCTCTTGCTCCCATCCATCTTAATACTATACTGCCTTATCTCCTCTCCCTCTTTTCCAACAACATGCTTGCTTCTACCTCATAAGTAAGGACTTCTCAGTATTTTTTCAGAAATGTTTTCCTTTTTCTAGTCTATATCATCTGTAACTGTCTGTAACTGTCTTTTGAATGGTATTCTCTAACTGCATAATCTTGTAAATAATGTAATGTATACTTATGTATTTTCTGTAATGTTCACCACCAGTTTGATGCTCAAATTGTATAACTTGTAAATATTGTCTCACGCTCACACTGCATAATTTGTTAATATTGTTTGATGCTCAAACTGCATAATTTTGTAAACATCATAACACATATTGTAACCCTTCTTTCTGGAGCTTTTCTCCCCAGGACTCCATTGAAAATGGGTTCATATTGGCCCAATGGACTATCCTGGTAAAGCAACTACAAATAAATAAATAAATAAATGGACATATATACTATATGTGTGTGAAAAATCAAGTTGGTTTTTACTTCAGGCCTCACCTTTGTGTTGTACATCAACAGGAAGCACACTGTACCTGCAGGGCTTCCATGAGTCACTTTGCATAGACTTATCAACATTTCTACATACAGGGGGGACAGCTATTAGTTGTACATTTCTACCCGGGAGCACACCTGATTGTTACTGTGGGTGTACATAGGATGAGGGGTTCACCTGACACTTATACACATTTGCTAGGCCTGCACTGCTATGTCAGGTACTCCATTTCAGTCTGTATTGTTGCCTATCGTACTGGCTTGAGGCATACTACTGTACTACAGATCTTAGCTTCCAATTTCATGTATATTAGTTTGTGACTTCATAGCCTACCCAACCCACATCACACTGCCTGGCCTGCTGTTATCTGTCTGCATATGCCTGGGGGGAAGTTACTCATATGCCTCTTCAGAGGGCATGATACAGCATTTGTTTGTGTTTGCGTTAGTCTACAATTGTCCTGCTGTGTCTGTGCCAGTAAAATGATGTCATGGTTTAGTGGTTCAGTACTGTGACTATAGTGCACAGTATCCTGAGTTCGAGCCCTGTCACTGCTTTTTATTTCCTGCTGGGCAGACCAGACTGCTTAAGGAACAGTAAAGCAGGTGTGAGTGTGTTTACCTGACTTTGCTCAACTTTGCCCAACCTTGCCCGACTTTGCCCAACATTGCCCAACATTGCTCAATGTTGCTCGACATTGAGCTAGTTAGCGCGGTGTGCAGCTCCACACAATTGCGTTTAAATATGCTAAATAGTGGTAAAATGTCCTTAACAGTGCTTTATATTGCTTAAAATAGGACAATCATGCCTCAGGTGGTGCTGCAGGGCTGCCTATGTTGGATGCATATAGTACACTCCCTATACATGTTTGAAAACAGGTAGTGTCAAGTTAGACATCCCTTTTATTGTATCTGCGAGTCAGAGAGAGGTGTCATTTCCAGGGCTCCTATTGAGTCAGTGTATGTGCTATGCATTGCCTCTTTGCCAAGGCCAAGGCATACTGGGCACACCTCCTTCTGTCTACTGGGGCAGTCTCAGGTTGTTCCTCCTGCGAGTCACGCTGTGCCTGTGCAGGCCTTGGCAATGGTGGGGGGCTGTTTGGCCCTGCCCCATGCTGTTCCTGCTGCATATTGTGTAGCATGGCACATACCATGCCAATTTGGGTACATGTAGTTGGTGAGTACTGCAAGGCTCGACCAGATGTGTCCAGGCACCAGAACCGTGATTTGAGTATCCCAAACACACACTCAATAATGTTTCTTGTTTGGGCGTGTGCCTCATTATGGAGTTCTTGTTCGGGTGTGTGTGCATTTCTGATGGGTGTCATCAGTCACTGCTCCAGTGCATATCTAGCATCCCCCACTAGGTGACCGTCAGGGATTTCCTCATTGGCAAATCTCTGGTACAGCTGCATCAGATGCCAGATGTGGGAATCGTGATAGCTTCCAGGGCAGCCAGCACACACATTCATTATTATGCCCTGGGCATCGCACATGACCTGGCAGTTGATGGAGGGGAAGCCCTTGCAGTTGATGTAGACCCTACCCCGCTCACTGGGTGGTGCTTTGATGTGTATGCGCATGCAGTCTATTGTACCCACTACCTCAGGGTATTCTGCTATTTGGTGGAAAAGATGCATATTGCTGGCCAATGCCTCATGGGAATTGGGGAAATATCCGTGGTCACCGACATGTGCTGACATGGCATCCATGAACTGGTACAGTACCCTGGATGCTGATGCCTGTGAAACCCCCATCATATCACCAGTTGGTCTCTGGAAGGTACCTATAGCTAGTATTCATAGGCCAACACATACCTTGGTATCCACTGGGATGGGTTCCCCTCTGTTGGTTCTGTGTGTGAGGCATGGCCGGCACAGCTCAACAATTTGCTGCAGGAGGTCTTTGTCCACTCTATAGTGCTCCACTATCTCCAGCTCATGTAGCCCCTGGTAGGTTACCCTGGGTCTGTACACTCTTCTCTGTCTCCTCACTGTGGGTTGCTCAGCAGCATTCACAACATCACCACCCTCAGCATCTTGCACATGTTGGGTTATGATAGCAATAGCAGCCCCTAACATTTTGTCTGACTTAAGCTTTTTAAGTTTTCACTCTGAGTTCTTGGGAAAAAACAGGGTAGACTGCTGTTAGCAGAGTTTAAAGTGCTGGGCTGGGCTGGGCTGGGCTAGTCTACTGCCTGTGTAATTGGCTGATTCTGATATATTTCACCTGGCAGATCTGCTAGTTCTCCTTGGTTAACTTCCTACTACTTCTTTTTCTTCTTTTTCCCTTTCTGTTTCCGCCCAGGCAAGCACCACGCAAACAAGCCCAAACATGCGCGCACATGTGCACACATGCTGTGTGCCCATTTGCAAGAAATTTCAGATATATCCACGGTGTACACCTTTGGTTTCTTGTTTTCAGCTAGAACAACTGTAGACATGCCTCTTGCAATCCTGAGCAACTCAGGGAAAACACAAGCCACTGTGCTCCAATAAGCTTACAGTCTTTCAGACATACCCCCTCATGATGTCACCTATCTTCTACTCTACTACTCCCCTACTCCTACACTTACACTCTAGGGACATGGCTCACATGCCGGGGAAAATTGGGATTCACTATCCTTATCTTTATTTGCATACGATTGCCTACTAATGCTTGGTTACATCTCTCACACTGAGCTCCCCCCCCCCTTAGCAACCACTACTCGGTGGCCATGTTGTTTTCAGCCTGCCATTCACCTGCATGGCAGAACAAGCTTTTTAGTGAAAATGCCCATTTTTGGCTATTTTTCAATTTTTTTCATTTTATTTTAAGCGCCGCACGTTTGGGTGGCGCTGCACTACGCTTAAACATCGGCAATTGGGGAAAAATGGATTTTAAGGATTTACAACATTTGCAAATGCCAATGGCCTTATATTTGGCCATTGGCGTGCTTCCTCAACTAGATGCATCCTTTATTTGGAGCTGCCATAGCTCCGTTTAGCTATTTGCAGAATGGTACTCCATTACCAATGGAGTACTTTTCTGCAAATAACACTACTCTTACACGGACAGATTAGTGTTTCCTGGATTGCAAATTTACCTCATTTGCATAGCTTCCAGCAGCAAATGAGGTCATTTGCATACCATAACACTGTCCATGCAAGAGTATCTTTAGAAGCTCTCATGCATGCCCCTGCCGGCTATTGCTGGATCGCTCGGCAGACATATTGGCTGTCTGCCGTCTTACAGTACTCTTAGACTCCATGCAAGCCTTCGTAAATCCGGCCCAGGATCATAACATTTCATTAAAACAAAGACTCAACAAATGCTGCAGACTTGTAAATTACTGTTTTAATATCTAACTACAAACATTTCAGTATGCTTATTTAAGTGGGAAAGTCTAACTTGGAACAAAGCAGAGGCCCGGGGAGAAACACTCCAGACATATCTTTGTAATATAGGAGGAAAGCAGAGCACCCAGAGGAAACTCACCTGTACAGAGGACATACAGACTCCACACAGAAGGCACCTCAGGTGAGAATCAAACCAAATAACCTCTTCCTGTGAGGTGACAACACTACCGCTGCACCATCATTTTTTCCTAATGTTCAGTATTGTTACCTGTCTGTAATAGCAAAAAAAGTCATAAATGGTATATTCTGGAAATTCTTTTGAGTTTTAAGTTAAGGCTGTAAAGTTACCAGAAGTAATAGAAGGTAACAAGAGTACATGAAGCCTTTTTAGTGTTTTTGGTGTTTTTACTATGTGGGAAAAGCTTATGTAATTATTCATGGTTACTTGGATGGTAAATAAGCAATACTCTAAATATTTTGAACTGAGATACGTTTATAAAGTCACCTGATACACCTTGATGCGTAAACATGTGTGACACTTTGCTGTTCTGCCTCTTTATGCATAGTATTCTAGTAACTTAACAGTTAGACTTCACTATTCTTTCAACTGAATTCAGACAGGGTATTTATCTAGTTACTGATTTCCTTTTAAGTGTTTTTTCTTTACAATTTATTTTTATTATTATTATTCAAACTTATTTACATCTGGTTACCTAATTTGTCAAAGTTTTTTATTTTTTTTTGTATTTACTAAGTAATTTGTATAACTGCATTTTTATTTATTAAGAGTAGCACAGCAGCTGATGTGTTGAGTTCATACCCCAATATTTAGTGTGTTGACAGATCTGTCTTGTTAGGATAAAAGCTGTGAGGAATTAGGAGCATTCTACCAACCTTCCCTGGGAGGGTGTATGTGTGTGTGCGTGTGTGTGTGTGTGTGTGTGTGTGTGTGTGTGTGTGTGTGTGTGTGTGTGTGTGTGTGTGTGTGTGTGTGTGTGTGTGCACTCGTTTGTGCTGTGTGAGTGGTGAGAAAGAGGGCTAATTTAATAGGCAAGGACTCAGCTCCTTAGGTCAGTGTGTAGTCCTAACTGGGTTTGGATGTTGGAAGCCCATAACCAAAATTATAGTGCATATCCCCTGTTTGCTTTGAGGCCAGGTTGCATTTGGTGAGTTGGTCAGTGATTCAGGTTTGTGTGCATATTTTCTACTTTAAAATGTTGGGTATCTGTGGTGTGACCCAAGAGCCAATGCAATGGTGGCCATCAGACCTATTTGTAACAGTGGAGTGGATACAAGGATCATAGCTCCTGTTCATAGGTGATTACAAGGCTAACAAATCTTCAATGCATTTTTATGCCTAGGCGTTCTTCTCAAATATATCTGCCAGGTTGATACTCTAGGGTTATTTTATGGGATGTATGTAGACTTGGGCATGGGTGGTCAAGCATTTACAGGATGACTCTATCTATTAGAGACATAGGTGTCAGATCAGGGGTAAATTTCCAATTCTCCATCCACTAGTCAAAGTTGTTAAGCTTGTATTGGGTTAGGGAAGAGCTCTGTTTTACATAGATGGGAAGCCTGTTTCAGAGAAGGTGTAGTCTCTGAAACACACACCTGTCCTCCAGCATGTCCTATTTATGTTGCAGGTGAGGTTTAGGTGCAAAGATGAGGTACTTCTGAAGCTATTTGTTTTGAGAATATCTAACAGATCCATTAAAGTGGAATTAGAAGATGCTTTGTAGACCAGGCATAGATCGCTTCTCAGCAGCCTGTAGGATACCAAGTGCCGGGGCAGGACTTTGAGGTGTTCTGTATAGGAAATGTTTATGCCCTGTATTATTTTTGTAAGGAGTGTCTGTGGACACACAGGTTGTTGCATATGCCTGGTCAAGTGCATACTGAAGGAAGCACTGTACTCTATGATTGTTCTGATGATGGCCAGGTACTGAGGAATAATGACATCCTTTGACATAAATGCCATACAGTTGCTTGTAAGTTCAGCAACATAGAATGATTTCCTTTTCCCCAATGACACATGATGGTCAATGACCGGGTTGCTCTCTACATGTATTCCATGATCTCAGACCACTGCATCTACTCTTAGGGATGTATTGCCAATGTGAATGTTTCCAGGCTTAGCCATTTTTCCAAAGGATACTATTAGGCATTTCTTAGAAGTGATATTTAGACTATGGCTCTGGCACAAATTATTTGTGTGTGTCAGGCCTTCTTCGATTGTATTTGCCCCTTTGTGGATACAATAACTGTACTCAGTTTGCAATTATCTCCAAAACCTGGTCAGTCAGAGGCCCTTGATGTTGATCTTGACCTCAGAAAAACATATACCAAGAATGAGCATTCCCAGAACTGAGCACTGATGGAATCTGCTAGTAACTGGCTTCTTTGTGGAGGTGGACTCCCCTATTCTAACGTCTTCATTCATATTTGACAACCCACTGGTTATCCAGCAGATGACATATGGGGTTTATACATTATTTTGTGCACTTGTCAAGAATGCTCAAATGGGGTACTGTGTTGAAAGCTTTGGCCAGATCAAGGTAGGCAGTATACATTACTTATTCAAAGAAGTCCACCAGGTTGAGTAGGCATGGCCAGCCCTTGATGAAGTCAACCTGGGTTGCATCCAGTGACTGAAGGCTTGCTATGTCATTGTTTAGTATTTCCATGATACTTCTTCCCATGGCCTTGCATATCAGACTAGTCAGACTAATGGATCTGTAGTTACCCAGGTCTGTAGATAGCCTGTCCTTGTGCAAAGGGGTGAGTATTGCAGTCCTTCATTCCTTTGGCACTAAGTCTGTCTGGAGGCTACAGTTAAATAGTGATTCTAGTGGCCCTGATAGGCCATGTTTTATGCTATTAAGGAGGCATCCCAGAATATTATTGGGGCCCAGTGATGCATTGTTCTTGGCCATGAAGAGTACATTGAGGACCTGTTCCCTAGAGATAGTCAGGGAAGTTATGGTTTACAGTATTTACTGAGGAGTATCTGGTGTGGGGGCTGAGGGGGGAAAATTGGAGATAAGTTTGTTGCCAGTAGATTTGCTACATCTTATAGCTCAGTATAGGTTGATGTATTTATAATTAGTTTGCACATTGCTGTGTATTCCCTTTGAGGCTATGGACATAACTGAAGAAAGTCTTGTGATTGTCCTTAGCCTGGAAGGCTATTTTTACCTCAGACTTAGCTTTGGTAGACTTGATAAACCTTCTAAGTTGGTTGCAAAGATTGATGAGAGAGTTTTTACCTTGTTGGACATCGCACTTCATAACTTTTGCCATGACTTTTGTTCCATTGTTATACAGCCTGTTGATGCTTAGAATCCACCAGGGTGGTTTGTTTTTTGAGTTTGTCATGTGCTTTTTTCAGGTAATTACAGATGCATTAATGCAGCTATTAACATGACTGCATACCATGATTGTACAAGGTTTCTGTGAACAATTCCACATAGGCAGCAGTTTTCTCAGGGTTTAGGAGAGCTTGGAACTTTGCCAGGGTATCGCTTAAAAATAAGAAGTTTGCCTTAGTATAATTCGTAAAAGGTACAGGGTTTGCTGTGGTCCAAGACTGCATTTTTATTTCAAAGGAGACAGCTTTAAGGTCTGACATGACCAGTAAGGACATTACACTGGGAGGGGGATGCAGTGTTATACCATGTTTGTAAGAACCACGTTAAGGATGTTTGCATCACTAGTGTACATCATAATGACTGTCTAACCCCATATGTTTGTGTTAACAGTATCCAAGAGTTTCTGTGGCTGCATGCTGGTAGTTGTATATGAGTCCCAGTTTATAGAGGAGTAGTTAAAGTCGCCTCCTGAATATGGTGTTGGACTGAAAGGGGAGTGCTTAAAGTATATTTGAGTAAAAGCCATAGGTATCCTGGGTCATAGAGGGGGATATATAGCTTACAAGGATATGGTGTGGGACTTTGCTTATAGTAATTTTGATATGGAGAATCTCAAGTGAATCATATTATTTGATGAATCTTGATGTGTGTTTGTTTTTTTGACACCTTTATTGAATTATCTCTGAAGACATAGGCAAACACATATTTATATAAAAGAAAACAAACCATGTTAACATGTTCATAGTTACAAGCATTACACAGACCATATATTCTTTTATCACTTATCATCAGTCCAACATTACATAAACCAATCAATTCTTGCCTTCTTTTAAACCTCATTCCTCCTCCAAAACATTATTCTGTTTGTATTGTTACCACAATTTACATTTTTTCTATGTAATTAGCTCTTACTTTTTTTAAAGCTCCCACTTTTAGTTATTTTATCAATGCTACAATATTCACTACTTCAAACAGAATTGGTTTAGACTTTGATTTCCACTTTCTAGCAATTCATTTTTTTTGGCACCCACCAGAGTTAAACTTAACAAGGCCTTACCATGTCTAGGCAATTCAGATTCTGTATCCAACCTCAACAAAGTATTTCCTTAGTTACACCCATTTTCTGACCTAATAATTCTGACAGTCTGCACTGTGAGAAATGTTTAAGTCTGTCAAGTCATTACACTCCCAAAATATGTGTTGCCAGTTACCTCTTTCTGTCCCATTATATCGCCAACATTTTCTATCTACCAAAGGAAAAACTCTTTGGAGTCTGCATGGGGTATAAAATACTTATGCAAACAGTTCCTAGCAAAATTTCCTAAACATACTAGACTTCATTGCATATTTAGGAACTATACACTTGTCCTTCTATTGTTCCCTTGTGAATTGCTTATCCATTTTCTCTTCCCAATCTTTTTAACCTCCTCTGATTGATTCCTATAGTTATCATGCAGCATTTTATATGCTGTACTAATTATGCTTCTTAACAACTTCTGATCTAGATTCAACTAAAAACTCTGCCAGAGCAGGTTTTTCATTTAAGATTCCCCTATTCCTTTGTGTTTGTCTATACCCTGATATCAATCCCTGATAGGGAAGGCAATTTCTAGGATGCAGTCCAAATATCTTCTTGCCCTCTTCACATTCTATTACCATTCCCTCTCTAGTTATTTGTTCCTACTACCTTGGTTCTTTTGCCAGTTTTCTCAAGTAAATTCCAGCCTCCTAGTAAATTCCAGCCTCCTTTTGCCAATTCACCCTTATTGCAGTCATCCCTATTGGCAGAATCTCCTTTCTCCATTCTCATTTTAGTTTACTTCTTAGAACACTTTCTGCTAATTTATGAATATATAATATTGTGTATGGCCATTGTTATTCCCCTTAAGGATGTGCATACAAAAATCCCACTCTTTCTTTATTTATTGAATTTCTTCCTTGCTTCATAATAATCCTTTTCCATTTTGAATTATAGCTTTCTGTTTCTATTATGCATATGCACCTTAACTGTGTAGTTCTAAAATATCTTTCAAATCAGGTAATCCTAAACCAGTTTGTTCTGTTGCAAGGATCAGCTTATCCTGCTTGCACTTTGCCCTCTTTCCCTCCCAGACAAACTCCTTCTAGTCTATCAATTACTGTCCACAAGTTCTCCACTGGCTGATAAAATATGCCTGACCTGTATATAAACTATAATTCAAAATGGAAAAGGATTATTATGAAGCAAGGAAGAAATTCAATAAATAAAGAAAGAGTGGGATTTTTGTATGAACCTATGAACCTATGAACCTATAAAGGGACTTAAAACGTTTTCACCTCTTGTATCTTGTTAACCATATCAATAATCATGAGCTTCCAGTGTTTCAGCTTTTGTATTATCTTTGTTCTTTGTTTAGTCTCTTTCCATACATCCTTACTGGCCATAACAAAATTCTTTTAAACCCATATTCATAAATATTTAATTTTATCAAGTCCTCATAAATATTTGGGCATTACTGAACCAAATCATGTGTGGGTACATAGTTTAGAGCTATAGCCTTTGGTCTTCATTAATTTTATATTACAAAAAGACTTCAAACTGCCTCAGAATGCTCCACAACACTGACATCATTTCTGGTTTTATCAGATACAGAATAATATTGTCTACAAATAAAGCCAACTTTTCTTGATTACCATACTAATTATATCTTTGAATTTCAAAGTCTTTTATTTTCTATAACAGAAATAACAAAGGAGGAAGAGGACACCCCTCCCTGGTTCCTCTGTTCAGACACAGCTATTAGAAAAGGAATCCTCACACTTTGATTTTTGCCTGCAATCCTGTATATGTCACCTTAAATTATCTTATTATTGTATCAGTGAATGCAAATGCTTCCATTGTCCTACTCATAAAATACTAGCTTACTCTATTGAATGTTTTCTCTGCATCAGTACCCACCAATAGCAGCAGCATTTTCTTACATCTTGCTTCTGTCTGGATAATCTTTCTTCTATTAATGTTGTTAAATGTTTGTCCCGCTTCACTAATCCATATTGATTCAGATCTATTAATTTTGACAACACCTTTGCAATTCTTTTAGCTATTATAGACATGAACACTTTATAATCATGATTTAAAATTGAAATGGGCCTATATGAAGTTTGGTCTGATGGGTTTTTATCATCCTTAGGTATTACAGCCATTGCAACTTTCTTCCAGGATGTTGGTGCTTCCCCTCCTTTTACAATGCTGTTAAACAAAACCTTCCAAATCTTTATCACTTTCTTCTCTAATAGCTTCCAAACTTCCACAGGATTGATATCTGTTTTTTTCCAGATGCAGCTTTCTTGTAGCTTTGCTATTTGCACTCTGCAGTTCTTAATATAATTCAGTGCTCTTTATCCTTTGTCTATTCCTGTAAGGTCTTTCATGTTCCAAAATAATATTTTTGGTGTAGCCATTATGCTAAGAAATTATTATTCCCACTTCTTAAATATGACAGATTTTTAAATGTCTATTTCCAGTTTTTGTGTTACATGCACCCACTAATGTATGGCAGGTTGAGCCTTTACACAGTTGATTTTATCATCTCCATTTGAACCTATGTCACAGTTTACAATACTTTTTGTTTTAATGAAAACACTCAAACAAAAAACAAACACACCCACAGAACAGTCTCATAACACAGTAACTTAAACACACAAAACTATATACATCTTCACATAATGAAGTTTAGCTATCTTGATAGGAGCAATTATCCCAAATTAACAGCTGCACCTACAGTCATTAACTAACCTAAAAATAAGGTTATCCATACTAAGGCATATGTTACAGCTTGTTCTCCTACTTAACACTAATTGCTGTCTGTTCTTTTCTTTTCTTTATTCCTCTCCAGATGTGAAAAATATTGTATATGCTTTTGGAAAACATTAACTTTTAGCCATAAGAACAAGTGCACTGGCTACCTTTAAATAAAACTAAATTATACATTGGTGTAGTAAATGCATTAAAGTATTTAGTTACCAGAAAATTTGCTATGTCTTATTCACTTCCAATAATTTCAAGCTCTGCTTGTACTTTTTAATTTTACATTTCTCTCAGTAAACAATGTCCAGACCACTCAATTTATTCTGTTCACCTTTAGTTGGCTTGTTTACATGAAAACATAAGAACAGAATATACTTCTATACTAACACTAAACAGTTATTTGCTGAAGGAAAACTACTCATAACATTGTGGCCTCTCATTTAAAGAAAAGCACTTGCTTAAACAAAAAACATGTCATTAGATTAAGCCAAAGGTATAAATCCAGACATTCATCTATATAAAAGTAAATAAAAACATTCTAGCTCTACATATATTATATTATATTATATTATATTATATTATATTATATTATATTATATTATATTATATTACATTATATTATACAATTGTAGCTCATTAACATTGAAAAACGTGCACACTGATTGGTCAGCCCAACCAGCGTGCCCATTGTAAATATAGCATATACCAATATGAAAATGTCCAGCTGCTAAAGTACCATTAAGTAGCTGAACTTTCCTATCAACATATGTGGACCAGATAGCTACATGCAAAAAAATCAGGTACATACAGAAAAAATAATAATCAGAAGTGTGCCTGAGTTTCCTTGTATGCAGTGCAGTGTAGCTCATGTGCTTCCATGCCAATGTCTTCACCAGTCAGCAAAACATGTATTGTGTAGAGACAGCCTCAGGCAGTAGCAGCAGCAAACAGCAGCAAACTGGGCACAGAAAATGAGATAACCCATTAACCACTGCATGTTGCTGATTCAAAAGCACAGCAACCCCCAGCCATGCACTGGTCACTTCACTGCATCACACTACACAGTACAAGCACAGCATAAATAATTACATCCCCACCCATTATTTTACATTGAAAATAAATGCAACATTCGTTATTGGTATTTCCAGTCATTTTAATGCAAAGTATAAATTAACATACATACAGTTCTTTGGAATATCAACAAACTGAAGAGAAATAATATAGTAACAAAAACAAAACAAAAAAGTGCAGACCAAGGGATAAATACTCCGTTGCTAAAAATATATAAATAACTGAAATAATGTAGCAAGTAAGAACGGATGAACCAGGCAGAAGCCAAGCAGAGAAATGCAGCTGCTGTATCAATGAGGCACAATCAGGCACAATCACTGATTCTTCTAGTAAACAAAATACTCCAAAAGGAAAATGCAGGCATCAAGGCATGAAAAACACAGTCACAAAGTCCTCCAGTAGTAAAAAAAATCCAGGATATTTATTGTAACAAAAAACGCTTACCTTTTGTTACAATAAATATCCTGGATTGTTTTTTACTACTGGAGGACTTTGTGACTGTGTTTTTCCTGCCTTGATGCCTGCATTTTCCTTTTGGAGTATTTTGTTTACTGGAAGAATCAGTGATTGTGCCTGATTGTGCCTCTGCCTGGTTCATCCGTTGCTTACTTGCTACATTATTGAAGAGAAATAATGTCTAGACTGCAACTTTCCCATTATCCTTGACAGAAGACCAGATTACCTACAAAGTTTCCTATAAAATTATTCCACCCCACACTAGGGACTCAAAAAAAACAATAGATAATAATTATCTCTGACTGGGTAAATTCCCAAGCAAACCAAAAAAAAATAAAATTGTAGTGCAGATTTCAAATGAACTTCAGAAAAAATGAATAAACTAAGTGATATAGCTAAACAGTAAAGATTAATTAGTATTCCAAAATGAGCACACTGATTGCACAGCCCAACAAGCATGCCCGTTTTAGATAACCTGTGCAAATAATTAAAAAATGTAAATATAGGACATACAATGTTCAACAACCTCAACCTAAGGCAAAACCAGTAAATTCCACTATGACCTTACTTAAAGATGCAAATGTATTATAATACTAGTGTGTACTACTCAAAACAACCTTACAATGAACCAATACATCCTGGTGTAAACTGCATAAGCATCCACAAGCCTTCTTACTTCAGATACACTCTAAACTCAAAAAAATAACTGCCATTAACACACTATAAACAAAGAAAATAAAATTAAGAAAACATGGAATTAAACTTTGATCTAATAAGCGACACTGAACTATAAGAAATGTTTGACAACATACCAGAGATAATAAATCATCCTCCAACAAACAAGAAAGTACTGCTAGAGCAAGAACAGGAAATACAACATAACAATTCCCACAGAAATGAGGACAATATGACTACCCATACACTTCAAGAGCCAGAAGAAAATTGTCAAACTAATATAAAACAATAAACCAAGAAAAGTCATGCATAAACAACACCTGAAGAAATACAAATACTAGAATTAGAAAAGGACGAAACAAATACAAGAAAACAAAGTGGGATATAAACATATTTCAAAACTAGCAAAAACAAAAACAACTACAACATAGACTTCCCTAGTATTAC
This sequence comes from Protopterus annectens, assembly GCF_019279795.1. NCBI lineage: Eukaryota > Metazoa > Chordata > Ceratodontiformes > Protopteridae > Protopterus > Protopterus annectens. The sequence goes on from NC_056733.1 coordinate 1,329,607,168, forward strand.
ACCAGAGAACATAAACTCAATTCTAAGAGAATTCTATGTTACAGTATGAAACACAATTGGAAAAAAATATGTTATAAGCACATTTGTAGACATACGTGCAGGGCTCAACAGATACATGAACAATGCACCATTAAACAGAAAACTTAACATAATTGCCAACACACTTCTAACAAAAGCTAATAATGTATTAAATCAGTAATTAAAAATAAAAGAAATAATAACACAAGTGAGAAACAATCAAGCACTTTCCCCAAACACAGCGGATGGACTCATCAGAAAAGTGTGGTTTGGTATCCAACTAAATGTCACAAGATATGGAAATGGAGTAAGATACCTCACACAAGACAGTTTCACAATAAAAAAACATAAAGATGGCACAAAGAAATAACACAAGATGTTAATGAACACACCAAAACACATGCCTCACAAAACAATTCCTTAGACAATTCATGTTTGAAAACTCCACAGACCCATTATGTCCTATAAAAAGTTTCAAAAGCTACCTTCAAAAAATGCCACCTAATACAATAGCACTGCTTCTCCACCCAAAGAGACATCCACAACATATACTGGACAAAATGAAAACCTGGTACACAGCACAACAATGGGAATAAACTACCCTTCACAAATGCTACCAGAAATTTGCAAACTTGCAAATCTATCAAAAAGATATACAAACCACTCCTTAAGAGCAACAGTAACCTTACTTTCACAGTCAGGAATGGAACCATGACAAATATTGAGCATTACAGGTCATAAAAGTAAAATCACTGTGCTCCTATTACCAGCCATCATTAAATGAATTTAAAACAAGGAGAAAAATAATCTCAGACACACATCAACAAAAAACACCCAAAAATCCAATAAATTAAGAAAATAATAAGAAAACAGACAACAAACCAAGAAAAAATTGAAACTCCATAACATAGACACTCCAAACTTTGAAAATATATCAGAAACATAAAAATCCCAGAAAAAATAATAAATTACGGAACACTAAACATCTACAACATACAAAGCCAGGAAAACAAGTAAGCAAATTTATACTTATATAAAAGGAACAAATAAAATGTACACATATCTAAATGTAAACACAATCCCCAGGATTTAATAAACTCTATGTAGGCACCATGTAGAGCCTACATGGAATGCATCCATGTACACGGTTACTATTCCCCCCCGGCAGCACGCCATGCAAATTACTGATGGCATGCTGGCAAGGAAGACCATAGGAACAGGTTTATTATACATAAAGTGTCATGTCATGCATTAATATGCATTCACACGGAATGTCAACACAGGTACTGCAAATGAGGACACCACACAATCCTTCCAAAGTCACTGTGCAGATTATCACAGCTGCACAGCTAACATACACATTGGAAATATCTGCTTGTAACAAGGCCTGCCATTGTACACGCTGAATATTACTACCAGACTGTAACACATGGTCTGGCAGTTGCCCACATGGTGGACATATTCTTATATTTATACCCCGTCTTACCCAAGGACACATCAAACATGTTGCCTAGTACTCTGTTAGTGATACTATTGCCTAACATACTTAGCTTAATCACATGCCTTATTTGACGTGGAAAGGGTAGCTTCACTCTAGCTCTGCCTATACAACAAGGCTGACACAGCTCCCACAGTTACTCCTACAGGTTGTTGTCCTCCAAAGTGTTCACGCTCACTGCCTATTTCTATTATCTGCAGCTGCAGTCTGTAGCACACACATCTCTATTGTGTGGTTTCTGCTACAGACCTAGCCTCTGTGATGATGTACCAATAATATCCAGCACAACATATCAGAAAGGGGTCCTAATCTACATGGAGGCCTTATATATTGTACAGTGGTTGAATGTCATTGGCTGACAATAGTGCAAATCAGCTGTGTCAGCTGCAGTTACCATTTCAGACCCACAGATTGGTTTAGAGGCAATCACCTGCTGATGAGAAGCATGTTTAAAAGTCAAGCAGCTGGCTATGGGGAACCAGTCTGCATGAGACTTTCCTCATACAGAGCACACCTTTGTGAAAACTTTACTATCACCCATATCAACAAAGGAGTACTGCACTCCATCAGACATGTAACTGATTTTATGTACAACAAGATGCAGATAGGTGAATAGACATACAGGGAATAGGGATTACAACATTATGGCTGTCATAGACCTGTGGCAATGGCATGTCATTGATCTCCAGGTGTCTTACACCTACACAGGACGTACACTACATGAAGGGTACATTGTTGTCATTGCGGCACACTGGTCTCGTTGGACTCTCCCTTTATAGTGGTTGTAATAGCACACTGCTAATTGTGTGACATTGTTCCTATGATGTATTATCAGGGGGTTGCCAGTAGAGGACACTCCACAGTAGACTCAAGTGCTGGGTGTGTGATCATACAGCAGTATCTGTCATGGCACATGGGAATACCTGATTATTGCTATTATCTTCATTGTATCCACACAGTTAGTATGCTTGCACACTGTGGAGTATGACGTGTGAGCAAGTAGTGGATACTGCCAGCCATTATGCCCTTGCTGTATCGCTACATAGTGTACTTCCATGTATGTGATCCTGTAATGTGTTCCCCTTTTCTTGTCTTTCAGGAATCATAAACTGGTAAAGAACAACAAAGGCAGTGGTTATCTCCAAAACAAGTTTATGTGAGTGCATTTGTTCACATGCAATACATGAACTTCATCAGACAAATACCAGTAACAAAGAAATCAGTTTAAATAGTAAATAGGCTATGACATCATACATTAATTAAAACCTTAAAGAAGTATCCACATTCAATAATCAATAAAACACATATTTCATTTTCACAAATCCCTATTAAAAGTAATAAAACATAAATAATAACATAAATATATAATATGAGACTGCAAATTCATCTTTCTAGAGCCTTCAATTTTAAAATACATTTTAAAGAACATTGTTCATTGAGGCCAGGGAAGGCATATGCATTAAGCCTAATAGGGAAGTAAGGGATGGTCCCTGGCAGCTTCACTTGGAGGAACAAGAACTGTTCTGGCAACTTAGGCTTAATTTCTGTTTCAGGAGACTATTGGGGTAACCTATGGATTATACAGTGGCAATAAAGCAGCACAGGACAGCATGTCAGCACAGCAGAAATATGTCTTCAGCAAGGTACAGCACTATTGGTGCATGGCTTTATAGATTCATATGTGTATTAACAGGCTAAGGACAATTGTGGCATTCAGCATACTCATGCATTCCTAATCTGTGAATAGGTCTGCTACCCTTGATAAGTGTCATCAGGGTTTTGGGAACTCATACATCTACAAGCTGTGGTGATGGAGTTGACCCATCTACAAATATCCTGTGTCCAGTACAGACACTTGCCCAACACCCACTATGATTGTCATGTGTCACAACAGTTGTGTGTTCACATGCATGGGAGGCCTGTTTCATGTACGGCGTACTGTCTGTGTTACATACCTGTCTCTGCAGCATGTACTATATATATCAGAGTGATGTTGTAGGCATATAGAACAGGTGAGACATGTGTTAGTCCTGTCATGTATATGTGGCAGATACACAGTGGGATACACATCCCTCTAAAGCATTTAGGAGACAGACTACACATGTACGGTTGTGACATGGACTCCATAGGACAGGTTATCTATGCTGTGTATTGGTGTACCATGGAACTTGTGACGCTGCTACAATTGTACAATATGCCTTTGTAGTGACATAGCAAAGGTGCCATTGCACACAAAGATAGCTGTGATGACTGCCACATTCAGTATAGCAGTGACAGTCTGGGATTTACATCCAAAACCTGTCAGTGTAGGTTATACAACACTGAATGCATCCCCACATTTCATCGATCATTGAGAGTCAAAGGCTACATTAACTTCTGAGTCCATAACTCCATGTATAATGGCTCAACTGTATACAGTGTGCTGACGCTACAATATTTTGCAGGGGTGGATGACTTCCCACAGGACAGTACAGTGCAGTCATTGGCAAGTTAGTCTTTGTCAGTGGCTCAAGGTACAATTGACTATGTTTTAGGCCATCCTGGATAACTGTTTGTTCTTTGTGGGAGTCTGTGACAGCTTCCAATGTGCAATCACCTGCTAATATACTCAGTCAGAAGTCACTGACAGTGGCTGTGACTGCAGAGAGGGAATAGGTAGACAGGGTATGCCAATAATGGAAGATGATGAACTCCACTGGTGACTGACATCATTACAGCACTGGTCTCTCAATGCTATCTTGCCAGAGTATGACTGTCAGACACTTGATTATCCATCAGCTGACATAGCACTCTGTACATGATGTACACAGTTTCCAGCAAGGCCTGCTGGCCTAATATTGTCATACACCTTGTCAGGGCATGGTTGGTGGAGTGAGACATATGTCCTACATCCATTGCATAGTATAGCAGTCAATGGGTTCTGCTGGTTGCAGTCAATAGGCATGATCTGGCCTTGAGCAAAAGTAACAGTGTTTGGTCCAGTGTCCTTAGGTGTATAACAGTGTCAGTGGTCATATCCATGCTACTCCTACAATGGCATTCCAGATGACATGACTCAGAGATCTGGGGACACCGTTTGGCACTACATGCTAGTTGTCCTCTGTGCAAGTAAGTGTTGCAGTTACTTCCAGCATGTTGCAGGAAGAGAGTCATGCAAGGTACATGTTAGGGAAGTCTAATATTTATTTATTATTTATTTCCGTTTGTTTACCGGGAAATTCCAACTGGACACAGGTCCTTTTTCAGCAGAGGCCCGGGGAGAAAATCTCCACAGAACAATAAATGAGCAGCAGAGTACACGAAGAACAACTGAATATACATACAATAGCAAATAAACATACTGCAGCAAACATTAGATATACATACAATATGAAATTTAGTAATGAACAGATATACCAATATCTAGCCAGAGGCTAGGAATAAAAGTAGGATGTAAATACAGATAATACTAAGCTCAAACAAATACTGTTCTAAACTCATACCTAAATCTAATATACAAATATTGCACTAAACTCAAGCAGATATAAAGCAGAAGCTCCACATGAAGGAGGAACAAGCTAGAAGGGCTAATGGGATGGAAGACGAAGACAGAGGAGTAAGAGAGGAGACTGGGTGAGTAGTATACATGGTAGTGAGAGGAAGCTAGGTGTAAGTCAGTATACGTGGTAGTGAGAGGAAGCTAGGTGTAAGTCAGTTGGATATGTATTTGGAGTTGAGATGAAGTGAGGTAGTTAAGCCTGTTATAACAGGTCTGAGAGATTGAGTGAGGAGAGAAGGGGAGGGTAAAGGGTGAGCCAGAGACTGCAGAGGAAGGAATACAATGAACAGATGGTGTGGGGCAGAGTGGCCAGGAGAGTGGAGAGGAGGGAGAGGTAAAAAGGAGGGTTACTAGTCGCGATTGGTGCATGAGCATAACCAGAGACTTTTTAAGTGAGTTTTTAGTGCAGTTTTGAAGTGATTGCAAGAAGGTAGTGTGGTTATGGGGGTGGGGGGATTGTTCCATCATCTGGATATGACACAGGAGAAGAGTGCTTCTCCCACTGAGTTCTTGGGTTTGGTCACCAGAGGTAGATTTTTGCTGCTGTAGCATAGTGGTCTAGTGAATCAGTATGGCTGGAGAAGGTTTTGAAGGGATGGAACTTTAAGAGGATAGTTTACTAACTTGTGCATGAAAGAGAGTTGATTCAGGTGAAGAAGTTCAGAGAGTTCAAGCCATTCAAATTCTCTAAGTGAGATACAGTGGTGGCTTCGATAAGATGCACCAGTGGCAAACTTAGCAATTTTATAGTAGCAAGCCTCGAGCTTGTTTAAGTCTGTTTGTCTAAGGTAGGTAAGTAAAGGAGAGGCATAGAGTAAAGTAGAGATTAGGTGGGAACTAGCAACAGAAATTCCATCTGTCTTGGTGAGAAATTGTTTGTTTTTGTGCAATGCACCGAGTTTTTTGAGCCTTTTTTATGGTAAGAGAAATGTGAGTGCCAAATCTGAGATTGTTATCAATCTCAACACCAAGTAGTTTGGTGTTTTCTGTTGGGGAGATGACGGTATTGTCTTTGGCTAGAATATTAAAGTGGGAGATAATTGGTACACACTGTGTTGCTTAGTCATGCTGTGGCTCACTTGCTTAAAGGATGGTCCAGGTCCTTACCTACAATGCCCTGCAGCAGTGCTGTGACATCCCCACATGGGGAACCCATGTAGTTCATCATGTGTTTACCAATATGGGTGACCAGTACAGCACCCCCAATGTGAGGTCCTCCCTGGTGGGATCTGGCCACAGATCAATCTCCTTAGAACTACAGGTACATACCTTCCCCCTTGCAGACAGTACAGACATATATGTCAAGACAGCCATTTATTACCTCCTGTGTGATGGTTGACATATCATGACTGCAACTCTCCCTTCAGATAGGACAGGAAAGTATACAGAGCTCTACACCCATGCATTATTTCAGCAGCATTACAACAGCATGAACTTGGTCTACATGACAGGAGGGACATAGGTGTGTCATGGCTCAGCAAATCTGACTGAATTGCCATTACCAGGCTGTACAAGAACAGGTGGACAGTGTTGTGTGACAGTTGGGATAAGGGTCCCCCCCAACATGGAGGTACTACCTCCTCAGATAAAAAAGCAGATAGTTTTGTTTTGATGTTGAGTAGATATGGTAAGTGACAACAGTAGCCGACACTGTTGGCATCAACTACACTTCCTTGTTCCCACCACATGGGACACATGACATTCCTACAACCTGTCCCATAACTTCCAGATTTACAGAGCAGTTCATAACTGGCCTCTTATTGGAAGATACATAGCATGTATTGCACATGCTAACATTCCAGGCCACATCCCACATGTGATCTGACAAGAATTACTAACACCATTGGGACACCCTTGCAATCATAACTGGCTGCACACCAGTGGTCAATGGCAACTGTTATACCCTTGCACAGAGGTGGTGCATCCACTGACCGATGTAACTATACAGTTCTTTGTCTGAGTATTATGCCCGTAGGAGTAATCATCATGGAGCTGATCAGCACACATATATGTGTGTTCTATACATAGCTAATTGCATACAGTTTGGATGTGTGACAGGGGAGCATGACTGTTACACGTGGTGGACATTTCCGAGGCAGTTACCATGGACCTGGGTGAGGCACATCAGGGCATACAACCCCCTAGACTCAGCCAAGCCATCTGACTATATCCCCACTCAGGTAACACTTACAAAGCACCAATTTAGACATCCATGATGCTGTCATTGTAGGGGTCACTAAGTGGCCATTGCTGGCACATATACACAACATAGGGGCAGCTGCCTCCAATAGCTGATCTGTCAGCAGCAGTATTTAACAGGCCGGAGTCTTGGCTGCTCTATTGTTTGGAATCCATTCAACCACTATACATGCATCTACTGACTGAATGTGGCTAACAATGTTAGGTGATGCCTGCAAAATTCTGAGCACTCAGAGTCTCTGTAGTATGCCACTATCCTGCAAGAGGGTATTGCGAACACATGCCGGTTGACATAGTAATGGCCATAGACTCCATGCAAATATATATGTAGTTTCAGTTCCATCAGTTAGACCTATGTACCTAATAAGTAGCACATCAGTCACAGCATGTGATGTACATACTCAGGGGTGAACTGGCCACACAGACTTGCCACACAGGTTTAAAACTAATGTGCCTCAGATCACCATGTCTGTACAGTGGTATGGCAGGAATCATATGGCATAGCTGAGGTCATAGTCACCTGTAAGTGACATTCTCATAACCTCCAATTACTCTTCCCTCAGCATGCCAGTATCTGAGTGCAATGGCCATTTGGCAATTTACCTTTCCAAGCAGTACTGGCAATTGCACACAACAGTATGATCCCTCACAAGGTCACTTCACACCTTCTGTATGTGTTCAATGGAGACAGTCTGAAATGAGTGTCATTGTCACCTGTGGCATATAGACTACTCAGAAGTGATCTGTGCCTTGCATACAGGGCAATGTGTGACCCTGCTTGACTGCATATGCTGCTTATCTGTAGAAGGCATAGTAGATGGCTAACCCACTGTAAGGACATTAATCTCGTATGTGACATTGGTACTACATACTTGTGGGAGAAATTTGTCTAGCAGACTTAACACACCCTTGAAACAGAACCCTGCCTAATGGCACACAGAGCACCTCAGTGCACCTCACCACATGCCATCTGTATTACTGGCTGGGCAACCATTATCCCAACACAGGCCATCTGCCTGTGTCCCTCTTGGACTGGGGTAATATGTACTGATCCTATTGCTACGTGTATAACAATGTCTGTGATTGTAAGGGCAGTATGGCCATTATGCCAGTGAAGATCAAACATCCTATGGTTCCATAACATGACATAAAATGCTCTAACAGGCTCACACACAACTATGGCTATATTGAGACTAGTACCACAAACAAAACCCTCTGCAAGGACAGCAGGTGCTGAGGCTCAAAAACCAAAATAATAAGAACAAACAGCCAGCACTCAACTGGAGCATACATATTTTTTAATGTGTAAAAATACAAGAAACAGACTGGTTTCGGCCCAATGGCCTTTTTCAATGTGAAACACAATCAGTAAAAGTACCACATTATATATCAAAATATGACTTATTTTTTCTTCTTTATTTCTACTTTGCCAGCTTGCTGTAATCAAGCTGTTGTCCAATAGGTGGCACCCTAAACTTGGCTTCTTAATATCCCTTATTCTCTTCTCTAGTATTATATTCCTCATTACTTATTATTTTCACTTCTTTTTTCTCATAGGTTCATAGGTTCATAGGTTCATACTAGGCTATCTGCCCGAGGGCATTTACAAGCCTAGCCCATCGTTTTGTGGCTTACGCCACCCCTTTAGTATGGGGAACTATACCCATTATTTTGCTCTGCCTCTGTCGAGCAGTGACACTGAGGTAATCCCTGGGGTATATCTGCGATCTCCCATCCATTGGTCAAGATTTCTCTTGAACAAGGCCAGCGAGGTGCTCTGCCTCACATGTACCGGGATTTTGTTCCACAGCATAGGGAGTCTTTGGGTGATGAATCTATCCCTCCAGCACGTCCTATTAATAGCCGTGTCGAGGTTTAAGTCTCCGCCCTTGTGGCTCTGATGGATCTAGATTTTTGAGGTGAAGCATATTCATCAAATCTGGGTTTGACATGGCCTTGTATGTTAGGCAAAGGTCACCTCTGAGCAAGCGGTAAGTGACTGAATAGAGCTGGAGTTCTTTCAGTCGGGCAGCATAGGACAGATTTTTGAGACCATTTATCCTTTTGGTGAGGAACTTTTGTGGCCTCTCCAGCTGCTGCAAGTGTCGGGTCAGATACATTCCGAATGGGGCATTGTACTCAATTATTGGTCTGATGAGTGCTGAGTAAAGGGAGACTATGACCTCCCTTGATCTAGATGAGAATCCCTTCATGATAAGGTGGGCAATGTAGAAGGTCTTCCTAACTACTTTAGCTACATGGGTGTCGAATGACAGACTACTATCAACCTGGGTCCCCAGGTCCCTGATAACTTCTTCTGTGCTCAGTGGATTGCCACCTATTTGGTAGCTAGGGGTAACCTTGTTTTTCCCGAAGGGTATGACTATGCATTTTTTGGCATTTAACTTTAGGCCGTGGCTCTGGCACCAGTTATCCATTTCTCCTCTTTTCTATTATTACCCCCTCTGTTAACTATATTCCCTTTCCCCTCTCAACTATCTCCTGTTAACTAACTATTGTAATAGAACTCTCCACTCACCTGGAATTACCTAGAGCTCCTCTACAATATGTAGCTTTCTGATTGTCTCTGGGATCTCATTTTTTACTTGCTCTAACCCGCTCCATTCACCCTGCGGGCTCACTCTGTTCCCCTACCCTACCCCCAATTCCCACCCACTCCCAGAGGTCCTACCCTTATACCTATCAAACCACACCCCTTCTTCATTCCACCTATCACAATCACATTTCCATTAAACGATCTTCTCTATTTTCACGCTTTTTTTCCACCACTTCCTATCTCTCCCACCTCTCCCTTTTACCTTTCCTGACCACACCAACTTTACCACTGTACCTATAGTAATAGTTTATATTTACCATGTCAATGAATAAACCCTCCACCATAGCCCACTTACAGAGGTTACTCATACTCACACTTCTACCTCCTTTAACTCTAGCATACCTGCTAATCTCCTATGAACACCCAGTATATGCAAACACTCTATACCGTACTAAACAACCTACCTCTTCTTCACTAGCCTCTCACACTGACCATTTCAACATTACATCCACACCCAGCTATCTACTACCTAAATACCATAGGACAGCACACATTAGATATAACTTCCCTAATACCAGAAGATATCCATCTCTTCTCAGTAAATATACTAATACTAGATATCTAACACTACTCCTCTCCCTAAAGGATGGAGATATTCACGCAAACCCCGGTCCAAACACCTCCACCACCACGCAACTCGTCAACCCAATCCCCTGTGCCATTCACCTACTAAAACAAACCTCCCAACTCACTCTTAACAGCTCACCTCAACACACATAGCATTAATAATAAAATAACACAACTACATGCTCTCTTGGAACTCTACTCATTTGATATTATTTGTCCAACAGAAACTTGGTTAAAACTGGTAACTAAAGACAATGAAATTATACCACCTGGTTACAACATCTTACGTCTTGACCGTGTAACCAGAAAGGAGGTGGAGTAGCTGTTCTATTCAAATCTGATTTTCAAATAACCTTTATCCAAAAACCACCTCAAGACTCTAATGCTGAGATACTTATTACCAAGCTTCAGCTAAACCCAGTCAAATCTATCTATATTATCTGCATCTATGTTCCTCCAGGTAATAACATTACTACCATCGAAAACATCCTTTGTTGGTTATCTCAGAACCTTCCCCAAGAAACCATAATCCTAGGTGATTTTAACATTGATTGGAAATGTTGCAATAACAACTACCCCACTAGCCATATTAATCTCTATGGGTTTACCCAAACTATTACCTCCCCTACTTGAATAAACAAGACTAATAAGAAAGAAAGCACCTTAGATTGGATACTCATTAATAATCAACCCCAGACTTATGACTCTGGAACCCTCCCTAACGACATAAGTGACCACTCACTAACCTACATTATCAGGCTCAAAACCAATCCACCCATTCAACACATATTTAGGGCAATTAGAACCAAGAAAAACTTCAACTTGGATATATTCCTAAGTGAACTTACAGCGTGTAACTGATCCCCCTTAAAACACCTTTCTCTAGATGAAGCTGTTGATTACTTTAATGCTAATTTCCTAGACATACTCAACCACCATGCTCCTACCCACTCTATCAGGATAAGAGCTAAATCTCCTTCATGGCTTACCAAGGAAACCAAGCAAAAAATCCATCTCAGAAATAAATACTGGAATAAATCACGCTTAACTAAAAACCCTGTTGACCTCAAAAACTACAAACAACTGAGAAATGAAACAAAAAAGCTATACTGTCCGATAAAAAAAAACTATTGCCTACAATCTCAGCAGACCTACCATAATAAACCACAAAAGTTCTGGTCAAGTATTAATCAATTATTACATCCTGGTCAATCTATCGCACCTAACCCTCAAGGCACTGACAAGGACAATCCTAAACAAACTGCTAATGCCTTTAATACCTTTTTCACCAAAGCAATTCAAACTCTTGCCAGTCAGCTCACTCCTCAAAACATAACTATATCTAATTCTGACTCTAACCCACCACCTCCATTTCTCTTCCAACCTGTCCCAACAGCATTTATTCTCACCTTATCCGAAAACTCAAACCATGCACTCCTTCTGCAGACTAACTACCATCAGAATACTTACAGTTAGCAGCCACATCTATTGCTTACCCCATCTCCATTCTCATCAATAGAACCATCACTGAAGGATATATCCCCAAACTTTGGAAAGTCTCTCATATTATTCCCCTTCATAAGGGGGAGACTTCACTGAACTCTCCAACTATTGTCCCATAGCCCTACTTTCTCCTTTATCTAAGATCATGGAAAGAAGTATCCACAGGCCATTGCTAGACCACCTTATCCATAATAACCTGCTTTCCAACTCCCAACATGTGTTCAGACCTTCCCATAGCACAACTACTGCCCTCCTTTCCTTTATTGATACCATCAACAAAAACCATAACCTTAACATGATTTCCTCTACACTTTTCATTGACCTGTCCAAGGCTTTCGACATGGTAAATCACATTATACTCATAAACATTCTCAAATCTCTGTCTCTTGACCTACTAGCTATAAAATGGTTCCATTCCTACTTAAATAACAAACATGAAGCTGTGCTCTGGAACATCGTTCTTTCTACCCATCTATCTGTTAATATTGGTGTCCCTCAAGTGTCCATACTGGGCCCTCTCCTGTTTTCTATATTCATCAATGACCTTCACCATGTAGTTCCCCAAGCTACATGTATACAATACACTTATATGCTCAGCCACATCTGTATCAGAACTTCACTCCCTTTCTCAAGACTTATTTAACTCTGTAGAACTATGGTTTACAAAACACTATCTCCTATTAAACCCTAAAAAAAACTAAACTTCTCCTTTTTACACCTACCAGTAAATCTCCCCCAATAGCCTTCACTGTAGCATCCAATAATGGTACACTCATATCCCAAGATCTTACTACCAAACTGCTAAGTATCACCATAGACAACAACCTTAACTTTGACACCCATATCAACAACATTTTGAAAACTACTAGTAAAAAATAGGCTCTCTTTATAGGATCAAACCCTTCCTCACTCCTGCAATTAGAATAACTATTGCCCACACCCATCTAATCTCTACCCTTCTTTATGCCACACCCATATTTACCAATCTGTCAAAAAATAACCTTAAGAAACTAGAAAACTCCTACAATAGCATAGCCAGGTTTGCTACAGGTAACCCATTCAGAACACACCATTGTATTAATCTAAAGCATCTAGGGTGGCTTGAATTACAGCAGCAGCTGAAATTTAATCAACTGGCCATCACCCATAAAGTACTTTATCAACCTGCCAAAACACCCATCCTATCTAACCTTATTCACCCCTATTATAACCTGAAGTCCCTAAGATCTTCACAAAAACTTCTTGTATATATCAATAAATCAAACAATAGAGCTGGGACTCTCTCTTCTCTAATACTGTTGGAAAAACCTGGAACCTACTTCCTTTTGAACTTTCCACGCTTCCCTCTATTACTCTGTTTAAAAATAAACTTAAGCTCTTCTTGAAAACACATTGGATGTGCCCCTGTACTAAACCGGAAAGACCAACTTACTCTTATTACTTGATTCAACCTTACCTTCTCATCTCTGAAATAATTTCATCTTAACAACTACTATTCTTCCTTTCCATCATAGTCTTACTTATTACTGTATTCTCAAAAAAGTGACACATATTACTACTAGATGTATTACTCAACTGCTTCTCCATTTCACTTTCCTTTTATCTTCCTTTCTTATCTACATTTATACTATACTTTTTTTAGCTATTATTCTTTCTCAACATTTAATTGTAACTTCATTAGTAATTGTGCTAAGTCTAGTCAAATATGTTGTAGTTTTTTTATATATATACTTTATAAATTTGTGACCTCTTAAAATTTCTGTTTTCTTTACGGTGAATGTATTTGCATACTAAATTTGTAATTCTGTAGATGTGAACTTTATTTGAAATGTGTGGAGCTTTTCTCCCCGGGCCTCTACTGAAAATGGACATATAACCAGCTAGACTAGCCCGGTCAACAAATGTAAAATAAAATAAAATAAAAATAAAATAGAATAATTGAACCCAATTAAACAATTATTATAAATGTTCATTAAGGCCAGGTGAAAACAATCCTCCTAGTTTCACAATCCAAGATTTTTCTTTTTTATTTAACAATTTGTGCCAACCAGTTTTCATGGATCTATGTCCCAAAATTCTGTCAAAAAAAATAAATTTAAAGGTTGCTGTCTTGTGAATAATAGTATGCTTATATAAAGCATTTACTGAATGTTTATTTCTAATGTTGCTCAGATGTTCTGAAATACGCAATTTTAGGGGTCTGAAGGTTTGGCCAACATAAAAGGCTGTACATGAAGAGGTAACAAGATAAATAGCCCAATCACTATTACAATTACCAAACGCTTTAATAGAAAAAAAAACTTAGAAGTATTTTTACTTGAAAACTCCTTCGTCTGACAAATGAATTTACAGAAAGAACAATGGCCATGGGGTGGCACCCCAGCACATGTGTACCATCTAATTTAGTTTGTAGAGTATGCTAAGGGCACAAAATGTTTATAATGACTAAATTGACTACCCAAGGTCTTGCCCTTATGAAAAGAACATGAACACCTACTAACTAATAAGTCAAACAATTTATCATCTGTCAAAAGAATACCCCAGTGTTGTTGCACTAGATCTAGAAATTTATGAGTATTCCTGCCATAGTTGGTAATGAATCTGATTTTAACTGATTGAAAACCATGTTTCTTATATTTAAGAAGGTCATTTTTCGGACGTAATTATACTTCCCTACTAGTCTGCCTAACCTTAGCCAAAGAATAATTATGTTCCCCAAGGTGATTAATTAGATCTTCATCAAAATGCATATAGTCTTCAGTATTTTAATAGATTCTATGTATACGCATAAATTGTGACTTGGGGATATTGGCCATAATGTGTTTCGGATGACAGCTAGAGGCGTGTAGTAATGTATTTGAATGATGGGGTTTTCTATAGAATGTACTAGACAAGGTATCATCAGATTGTTTAGATATAGTAACATCCAAAAAAGAGATGGAAAAAAATCATAATTAATTGTAAACCTGATACCCCATTTATTTTCATTCAAATACTGGACGAATTCCTGTAAATATACAACGTCCGACTTCTACACCATCCAGCAGTCATCCAAAACCCTACGCCAAATGTCAATTTCCCCAAGAAAAATATTATGATTTGTATCATATATAATTATCTGCTCAAGATAACCTATAAAAAGGTCAGCATATATGGGTGCAAACGCACCCATAGCTGCACCTTTTAACTGCAAAAAGCATTAAGTATCGAAGAAAAATGCATTTTTAGATAAGACATGCTCAGCCAGGCATAAAAGAAATGTGTTGAAATGAGGACTATACAAGGACATTCTATTAAGCCAATATTCAAGGGCACAAAAACCTACCCAGTGTGGAATGTTAGTGTAAAGGGATGTGACGTCCAATGTACACAACAACCAACTGGATTCTAATTGTGTATCAGAAATGATATTCAAAAATTCCATTGTGTCCTGTATCCTGGCTCTGACTCCTTAAGGTACATAGTAAGGTAGGCAGACAAAGGTTCAGTGAGGGAACCTTTACCAGAAACTATGGGTCTTCCTGGAGGTTTTTTGATATCTTTGTGAATTTTTGGAAGCAGATAGAATATTGAGATGATGGATCCA
This sequence comes from Protopterus annectens, assembly GCF_019279795.1. Taxonomy (NCBI): domain Eukaryota; kingdom Metazoa; phylum Chordata; order Ceratodontiformes; family Protopteridae; genus Protopterus; species Protopterus annectens. The sequence goes on from NC_056733.1 coordinate 1,329,622,694, forward strand.
TAACTTTTAAATGAAATATTGTACGTTTATCCATAATACCTTCACTAACCAAAAACTCCAAAAAGGCATCAATTTCTTTTTTAAATACCACTGTAGAGTCATAGGGCATACAAGTGTAGAATCTTGCATCTTGTAACCAGGGGCGGCTCATGCTGTCAGACTGCAGAACTGCAGCCCCCCCAACTGTAAAGAGAAAGAAAAAGAATTTTACAAAACAAAATAATTAGTATACTAGCTGCGTGTCTGACTGACTGTTAAAGTCCTGGATCTGCACGATTGCTCAGCAACAAGTTTCTGTAAATCTGAACTGCTGTTAAACCAGTCTGGATTAAGAAGAGAAGGCATCAATGTACAGATGCCCAGAGGTCTATGCAGTTTGTAATCACAGAAAGTGGAAGGGGATCAGACTGCCACATCTGCAGTCATGTACGTGACGTAGATGGCTACTGATTGGTTCTCTTGGCTCTCGCTGCAAGGTTCGTTATTTTGTGTGTGATTTGGAATGAATGAAGCTGCTGCAAGGGAATATTCATATCCACCAGGAATGAAAATGTGTGTGTGTGTGTGTGTGTGTGTGTGTGTGTGTGTGTGTGTGTGTGTGTGTGTGTGTGTGTGTGTGTAAAATATACCTGGTGGCTACAGTTACTTAGGCTTAAACCCTGTACCTTGGGTACAGGTAGCAAAGCCTGAATTCTCTACCCACCACCACTTGTGAAAACTGTCCATATTTTTGCCTCGCTGCAAGGTTTGTTATTTTGTGTGTGATTTGGAATGAATGAAGCTGCTGCAAGGGAATATTCATCTCCACCAGGATTGAAGGTGTGTGTGTGTGTGTGTGTGTGTGTGTGTGTATGTGTGTGTGTGTGTGTGTGTGTGTGTGTGTGTGTGTGTGTGTGTGTGTGTGTGTGTGTGTGTGTGTGTGTGTGTGTGTGTGTGTGTGTGTGTGTAAAATATACCTGGTGGCTAGAGTTACTCAGGCTCAAACCCTGTACCTTGGGTACAGGTAGCAAGACCCTGAATTCTCTACCCACCACCACTTGTGAAAACTGTCCATATTTTTGCCTCGCTGCAGGGTTTGTTATTTTGTGTGTGATTTGGAATGAATGAAGCTGCTGCAAGGGAATATTCATCTCCACTAGGAATGAAGGTGTGTGTGTGTGTGTGTGTGTGTGTGTGTGTGTGTGTGTGTGTGTGTGTGTGTGTGTGTGTGTGTGTGTGTGTGTGTGTGTAAAATATACCTTGTGGCTATGTGTGTGTGTGTAAAATATACCTTGTGGCTAGAGTTACTTAGACTCAAACCCTGTACCTTGGGTACAGGTAGCAAGAGCCTGAAATCTCTACCCACCACCACTTGTGAAAACTGTCCATACTTTTGCCTCATATTTTTGTTCTGTTCTGTTCCTCATAAAATCTGTGGTTTTCTGGATCTTTGTAATCAGTGAAGGATTGAATTCACCAAATAATGACAGGATTTTAATTTCAGACTTCATATTCTTCAGAAAATACATGGTAACGCAAAATCTTTTATTCTAGCAATTTTGTACGTTTATAAGATCAATATTTGAAATGTGTCCCTATTCTGGGGCTGTATTCCCCTTTTATTGGCTTTGTCCAGGTTTTTTGTGCTAAGAGGTTGAGAGCTATGCTGAGAACTGAATTCACTAAATGATAGTCATTTAAGTTTCAGTCTTCCTGTCTTTAAATACGGCTGATTTGGCAAAGTGGTATGTTGCTGTAACTGTAGTGCACATGATCCTAGGTTCAACCCTTGGCAGTGAAATATATGGTGGTAACACAACATTTTATTCTAACAACTTTCTAAGATTATACAAGTAATGTTTAAAATGTGTCCATTTTTTTTGGTTTTTGTCCCCCCAAATACATTTTGGCTTTTTCCAGATTTCTTGTGCTGCAGGTTGAGAGATACAGTTGAGTGTCAAGTGGATTTTACAAGGAGCTGAGAGCTTCAGGGAAAGAGAAGTTTAGTGCTGCTTATGTTGAGTCTGCTTGCATTGTTAATAGCATAACAAGTCAAATACTTGCAGTGCTGCTTATGCTGAGTCTTCTTGCATTGTTAATAGCATAACAAGTCAAATACTTGCTTTTGATGCAGAAGGCTGTGGGCTCTACTCCCAGAATATGTAGATGCATTGCTGATACTGTACTATGTTATACTTTTAAAGGGGGTGGATGCTACAGTCCTGAGAATGTCCTCTTCGACAGAGATACCTAGTAACTATGAACTTGTTATCAGTTTGCCATCTATTCCCTATTGCAATATTACTAGCTTATCGTTTTATTTAATGTAACATAGGCAATTTATTCCTCAAGGGCAACAGGCACTTTATTTGTAAATGAAACAATGACATATAAAGCTGTTAGCTAGCAGCAACCTCTTCATTAGTTACAGATCTCTTTAATGTGGAATTATTTAGATGACATTTACTTCTGCAGAGATTGTGCATACTTACTGATAGTGGTGGATTGTAGAAGTTTGAGTGGACCTTTATGATGGAAATGTTCTGAATTAGGCAGTTTTGTCATTATTGATGCATGCATTTTGTTTCATTGTTTTCTGGAAAAATGTTCAAAACAAATTTAAAACACCCTCTAACAACTGTACTGCATTATATAAGGAATATAATTTAATACAATCAGGAAGGTGTATCAAAGAACATATGCATGTTTCATGTGCAAGGGGCCTATGGTTTGAAAACAGCCAAAAGTTAATCTTTATCTGCCACTGGCCAGATGTATTTTCTTTGAATGTGGGTTTCAATGCTGTTTCAATGAATGTGAGTTTCAAGGGCAGATAAGTTTTAATGCTAATTATATTTTCATTGTGAGACGGCATTGCTTTATTTAGCAGATGTATATTAGTATTTGTGCTGTAAAATGTAAAATGAAACTTTTAAATGAAATCTGAATCATTGTAGAAGTAAAGCAGTATGCACATTACAGTTATGGTAAATTAGGTGGAATAGCCAAGTAATGGGACATTGGAATGGCTGCAGGGTGAGGCCTCATTTGACCATGTTTTTGTGAGGGCGGAAGGGTGGCAAACTCAAAGACAGCCACGGCTGAACTATACCTCAACTGTCCAGATTTTCGCAAAATGAATAGATTTTTGCTTCTTATTTTTGGTTTGTTCCTCATAAAATGTGTAGTTTTCTGGCAGATCATTTAGGAATGAAGTCACTAAATAATGACAGACACTGAGTTTCAGACTTCATACCCTTCAGAAAAATGCATGCTAAAGCAAGACTTGTTATTCTATCAACTGTCTATTTTTATACAAGAGCAATTTTTATTTCTGTTTTTGTTCCCCAGTACATTTGGCCTTGTCCAGATGTCCTGCATTAAGAGATTGAGAGGTATGTGCAAATAAATTGTCAACTGTCCCTGATTATAGCTCAAAATGTTGCTGTCCCCCCTAATAATCCCTCCACAAAATAACAATTTTGGAAGAAAATATGGAGGGTTTACAATTAATAAATAATTGTAATAATCAGAGTTATAGATTACTTTTATTTCAGAAATGCATGTAGATTCTCTTATTTTGTCAGCTGCTCAAATTAACAGTACTAATTACAAAGTGTCCCTTCTTTGACAGGTTCCCAGCTGTATTGTGTGGCTATTTTATATTTTTGCATCACATTTTTGTTCCGTTTTTCATAAAATTGTAGCTTTCTGGCAAATTAGTGGCAAATCATTAAAGATTGAAGTTAGAAAATAACGACAGACATTTGAGTTTCAGATTTCATACCCTTCAGAAAATTCATACTAATCCAAGACCTATTATTCTATTATCTTTATAAGTTTATAAGAGCAGTATTTAAAAAGTATCCTTATTTTTTGGGCCTTTGTCCCACTTCTATTTATGGATTTATCCAGATTTCTTGCTCTGAAGATGAGAGGTATGATAATGTGTCAGGGCCATTACCATCAGCCAGAAACATTTCAAATTGTGACATACTTGTTGTACCCCACTCCCCCATGTAGTGACTCTGGATGTGTCCAAGCAACGCAAGGAGCAGTTATGCAGTGCAAGTTGCAGAGTATCCCATCTAAGGTAGACACAAGTTCTACAGTGGCTTTTCATCTGTCCTTGATTTTGCAGAATGTTCTGGTTTTCTGTCATATTTTTATACTGTTGATTTATGCTTCTTATTATTCAGAAAATGCATCTAGTTGCAGTGCCTGTTGCTCTCTGTTTAAGTAGCAATGCTTTAGTGACCACTAGGTAAGTTTGTCTGAGATTGGAAGATGCAAATAAGCTTTAATAAGCATATTGTTTTAAAACATTATCAACATTGAAAGCCTTTTTGTTGTTGCCATGCAGGGAATATTTACATAACTAGATAACATATAAGCCTTGGGTATTAAAATGCATATGACTGTATTTGTAATAAAGGACAGGATTACAGTATTTTCAGAAGCTCATTACATGTGTTGGAGACTTGCAGTCATGTTTGCAAGCTTTACCCGTAAACTAAACAGAATGCCAATCTATCATGTGTGGTCCATAACCTGTGCAGTAATCCTTTAAGCAATTTACCTTGAGCTTGTTTCTTGTTTGTTGTTCATTTTTTACTTTGATCATGTTTTCCCCATGAAACAAGTAGGTAGTTGTTGTCAGGCAGCAGGTCTTTTTTGGATAAGAAACATTTTTACCAGTGGGGTATCACAGAGATTTCTACTTTCAGCATGTTACTTGGTACTTTTATAAAGCTGAATATAAATTACAGTTAGAACTGCAGTGCAAGGAGAAACAGTTTCATTTGAGTGTTGCTTGCTTTTTTATACTTGATTTAGACTGGCATTCCAGTAATGTATTTATAAAGCAATTTATTTTTTCATGCCTCACAACCTTTTTGTTTCCATCTAGATATTAAATAAGTTGTCATGTAGTAAATGCATTGAAATATTTGTTTTCTTCTTTACTTCATTTTGTCTTGCTTGATTGCTCATAATGAAGATTTGGCACCCAAGGCAGCGTACAAAGTCCCAGTTTTTGTGTTTTTTAGCATAGCTCCATCCCTTTAGATGGCCACACCCCTTCCTACTGGCCCCACCCATTCACTTGTCTCCTGCAGCCCCCTTCTGATTTGACATCACCAGCCTCCACTGCTTGTAACTGATTATATACTTCTTCAACATATAATGATTTATCCATTACAACCGTTGCTCCACCTTTATCAGCTTGAACAATAGCAATATGTTTATTTTTTTAATTGTGTCAAGGCATTCACTTTCCCTATGGACAAATTTAAAGGGGAAACATGTTGCTGACAATTCAAACCAAAATGCAACTCCTTAAGTACACATTTTTGAAATACCTCCACAGTTTTATTCATAGGTGCACAAAGGTTGATTTATTAAACTTGAAGCCACTATTCTCATTAGCACATTCAATACCCTGAAAGTGTAATTTAAGGTTGTGCAATCTACAGAATGCATACAAACCTTCCACAAAGATATCCTCAGAAACAAAAAAACCCTGAATGAAATTTAAACCTTTATTTAGTAACACATAATCAGATTCAGACAGAACAACTGAAGAAATATTAATAACATTGTTAGGGGAAGTTACCTGGGTTTTAGGAAATTCAGCATTGCTTCCAAAAAGCCATCTATGCTTATTTTTGGACTTATGTTTCTTAACCCCCTCCTCCTTTTGTTAAAGATAAAGGGACTGAATCAGGATTGTGTGACAAATTATCTTGTACCACATTACAAGGCTTCTTGGTAGCTGGTGACGTCTGCTGTCTATAAACTTCTGTATCAGTGTAAGAGGAAGAATCCTCACCAAAAGTATCACTAATGGACTTTTTCAAAATAGACTTGTTTCATTTTCTTTTCTGCCCCACAGGCAAAGACTCTTTTTGAGCAAATCTAACATTTTTAACATTTTTACCACTTTTCATGTGTTCAAAGGGCTTACCGAATTGGTAGTTCCTCAAGCCTCTGTTAAACTTACTAATTTTTCTTTCTTTTAAACTTTGTTCAAAATGGAGCAACTCTTCCCTATGTTTGTCAAAACATTGTTTATAAGTGGCAGAACCTTCAAAAGATTTTGCCCTTTCACAAATTTGAATAACTTCAGGTATATATGTATATATTCTACATTCAGAAAACTCATGTAAAGTTTTAACAAACTGTAAAGATATATTTTGCTGAATATCAGCCCAGGAAGATAATAATAAATCATCCGGTTGAACTACTAGAGGTGTAATATGAACTCTCAAGCCAAAAATTCACAAAGATATCAAAACACCAGGAAGACCCATACTTTCTGGTAAAGGTTCCCTCACTGAACCTTTGTCTGCCTACCTTACTATCTGCCTTAAGCCATTATTATCTGGAGTCAGAGCCAGGATACAGGACACAACTTTTTTTTTTTTGAATATCATTACTGATACACAATTAGAACCCAATTGGTTGTTGTGTACATTGGACATCACATCTCTTTACACTAACATTCCACACTGGGTGGGTCTGTTTGCCCTTGAATATTGGCTTAATAGAATGTCCTTGTATAGTCCTGGTTTCAAAACATTTCTTTTATGCCTGGCTGTCTTATCTAAAATGGTATTTTTCTTCAATACTAAATACTTTATGCAGTTAAAAGGTATAGCTATGGGTGCATCGTTTGCACCCATATATGCTGACCTTTTTATAGGTTATCTTGAGCAGATAATTATATGTGATACAAATCATAATATTTTTCTTGGGGAAATTGACATTTGGCATAGGTTTTTGGATGACTGCTGGATGGTGTGGAAGTTGGACGTTGTATATTTACAGGAATTTGTCCAGTATTTGAATGAATAAATGGGGTATCAGGTTTACAATTAATTATGATGTTTTTTCCATCTCTTTTTGGATGTTACTATATCTAAACAATCTGATGGTACCTTGTCTAGTACATTGTATAGAAAACCCGGTCATTCAAATACGTTACTACATGCCTCCAGCTGTCATCCAAAACACATTATGTCCAATATCCCCAAGTCACAATTTATGCATATGCATAGAATCTGCTCAAATACTGAAGATTATATGCATTTTGATGAAGATCTAAATATTCGCTTTGGGGAACATGGTTATTTTTTGGCTAAGGTTAGGCAGACTAGTAGGGAAGTGTGATTACTTCCGAGAAATGACCTTCTTACATATAAGAATCATGGTTTTCAATCAGATAACAAAATCAGATTCATTAACACCTATGGCAGGAATACTCATAAATTTCTAGACATAGTACAACAACACTGGGGTATTCTTTTGACAGATGATAGATTGTGTGACTTATTAGGTAGTAGGTGTTCATTTTATTTTCATAGGGGCAAGACCTTGGGTAGTCATTTTAATCATTATAAACATTTTGTGCCCTTAGAATACTCTGTACAGACTACATTAAATGGTACACAAGTAGTGGGGTGCCACTCCTGTAGCCATTGTTCTTTCTGTAAATTCATTTGTCAGACAAAGGAGTTTTCAAGTAAAAATACTTCTAAGGTTTTTTTTCTGTTAAAGTGTTTGATAATTGTAATAGTGATTGGGCTATTTATCTTGTTACCTCTTCATGTACAGCCTTTTATTGGCCAAACGTTCAGACCCCTAAAATTGTGTATTTCAGAACATTTGAGCAACATTAGAAATAACATTCAGCAAATGCTTTATATAAGCATACTATTATTCACAAGACAGCAACCTTTACATTTATTGTTATTGACAGAATTTTAGGACATAGATCCATGTAAAACTGGTTGGCACAAATTGTTAAATAAAAAAGAAAAATCTTGGATTGTGAAACTAGGAGGATTGTTTTCACCTGGTTTTAATTAACATTTATAATAATCGTTTAATTGGGTTCAATTATTCTATTACATTTATATATAATGTGGTGCTTTTACTGATTGTGTTTCACATAGAAAAAGGCCATTGGGCCAAAACCGGTCTGTTTCTTGTGTTTTTACACATTAAAAAATATGTATGCTCCAGTTGAGTGCTGGCTGTTTGTTCTTATATATTGAGGCTAGCACCACTTCCAATCACTGTGTACAGGACATGCCAAGGCACACACATAGTGCAAGTTAGCTGTATGTAGATGAGACATGTGCCTATGTAATGGTATGCACTACAGATCACAGTATGTGATGCACAGAACACACCTCGTGTCTGCTAGTACTATCAGTTCAAGACATATTATGCCTGATGACATCAGAAGGCCTTGTTGTGGTCATTTCTCTGGGGGCCACATCACAAGCTACAAATAAAATACTGCAAAACCCTACCTATTACTATGTTACCAAGATGTTCAATAATTATGCCATCAGGACGCACATACATGCACCAGGTAGCCTGGAGTTAGATTAGAACCCCTATTTATCTAGTCTTATACACTAAAGATCACACTGTTTATCCCAAGCCCCATGGCTTATGTCTGCATACTATACTGTCAGCTAGTAGTCTTAAGGTGGATAACATGATCGGACCTTGTAGATGAGGGCAGTGTGGAAGCCAGTAGCAAGTTACAGGGCCAAAAAGTGCATAAGCATTGTAAGTGGATAGTCCATGAGGGAATGGCAGTTTTTTGCAAGGGGATACACACTCACACACCAAGTAGGCTGGAGCCATATTAGAACCCCTACTTATTTAGTCTTACACACTAGAGATCATAATATTTATCACAAGAACCATGGCTTAAGTCTGGATGTGATATTGTCAGCTGGTAGTCTTAAGGTGGATGACATCATCAGGCCTTGATAGAAGAGGGTAGTGTGGAAGCCAGCAGCAAGTTACAGGGCCTAAAAGTGCATAACCATTGCAGATGGATAGCCCATGAGAGCATAGTAGGTGTTTTGCAGGAGGATACACACACATGTGCACCAAGTAGCCTGGAATGAGATTAGAACCCCTACCTATCCCATCTTACACACTATAGATCACAGTACTTATTGCACATCCCATGGGTTAAGTCACAATACTACACTTTCAGCTGGTAGTCTTAAGGTGGATGACATCATTAGGCCTTGTAGAAGAGGGCAGTTTGGAAGCCAGCAGCAAATTACAAGGCAAAAAAGTGCATAACCATTGCAAATGCATAGCCCATGAGGGCATGGCAGTTTTTCTGCAGGGAGATATAAACACACACACACACACACATATGCACATGCACATATGCACATGCACAAGTAGCCTGAAGTGAGATCAGAACCCCTACCTAGCTAGTCTTATTCACTATTGATCACAGCACTTATTGCACATGCCACAGATTGAGTCTTTTGTATATTTGATTGCAGGCAGAGTACTTGTGCATTACACAAACTAAGCTTGTGTTGAACAGCATCTGTGGTCTGCAGTGTGATATTGCTTCGCACTATCTGCATCTAGTATCCTAGAAGTGAGATAACTGTTATTATCCTAGCTATGTGTGTACATTTACCAGTATGGCCATATGTGGCTGCTTGCAGTTTGATAGGCAAACTTGTGGGCAGGAACAATGTGTCCTATCAATGTGTGTGTTAACAACATTATACATTACACCACCTGCTCACCTGCATCTCTGTACTTGGTGACATCCAGCAGACACAGGGGTCTGCAGGTAATTGGAATATGCACTATTGTGCCCTTAGTATGGATCCTTTGAACAACAGTATGGATGTGTGATAGTGCAGATTTACTCACCATTATTAGCGTATGTAGGACAATACAGATATCCACACACATATGTATGTAATTAATAGGGATGTATATATAAATGTAGCTGTGTGTGTGTGTGTGTGTGTGTGTGGTGTGTAATGTAGATATATGAGGAGAGTCTATGTATCATTGTGATATACACATTATATATATATATATATATATATATATATATATATATATATATATAGCTATATATATTGGTGGGTTCCCTTCAGATGATCGACGTTTTAAAACTTCGAATTTCATATGCCTGAGACCATATGATCAAAGTTTTAATACTGGTCTGTTCCTCATAAAATTTGTGGTTTTCTGGCAAAACATTTGGATGAACTTAATACTGAAGTCACTAAATAGTGACACACATTTGAGTTTCTGACTACAAATCCTTCAGAAAATGCCTGTTGAAACACACCCTTTTATTTTAGCAACTGTTTAAGTTTATGAGAGCAGTATTTAACATATGCCCCTATCTGTGGGCCTTTGTCACCCAATTTTGTCAGACTTTGAATGGATTGCTTGCACTAAGAGGTTGAGAGTTATGTTGCAGACATTGACATCTGTCCCTTTTTCTGCAGTACTGCAATATGTCCATGTCATTTCCCAGCTGTCTGCTGTACATAATATGTGACTGAGGTTCATAATGTCACACCACACACAGACTAACAGTCTGTGAATACACCAACATAATAATACCTCACATGCAAAAGATGTGCCTACTTCCAGATTAGAAGTATCAGCACCATCACCCATGCTAACTTCCCTAGTCCACTGAGCTACACAGGCTGCCAGAGTGGAGTCATTCATCACATAATCAATAACATAAATATGTAAGTTGTTGTGACATACCATATGTGATCAAGTTCTGTGTTACAGCCCTGAAATTGCCTGGTCTGCTGATATACCATTGCTGACCTACTGTTAAATCACTTATATGGGAACACTGCTGTGTTGGGGGTGGGGGATCAATAGTGCATGAACCGCTGGGATATACAGTAGTCCAAATATCCTCTGACCCCACTGTTTAACATCTCCCTTAACTGATGTAGTAAATATTCCAACCATGAGGCCTAGTGATTATTAGGGAACACATACTAATGGACTGGGTATCTGTAGTCCCATGTTGATGTTACTTCTGTCC